>NW_007231619.1:625449-632526 GCF_000164805.1 Carlito syrichta | reverse complement strand
GGCCACCACAGCCTCGACCTGCTGGGCTCCGGCGATCCTTCCACCTCAGCCTTCCATGTAGCTGGAATTACAGGCATGTGCTACCACAACCGACTGATATTTTGATTTATTCTAGAGATGAGGTCTCGCTGCCCAGGCGGGTCTTGAACCCGCGGGATCAGGTAATCCACTCACCTCAGCTTCCCAAAGGCGTGGGATTATAGGCTGAGCCACCAAGCCCAGCTTGTTTTATTTTTGCTGTAAAATAAACTACACATCTCTTATACAGTTATTTATGTGTAATTTATTTTATTTAATTTTTAATAAAGGATCTTTATCATTCTCATTATTTATTGTATGATCAAATATAATCTCATTTATTATACATTTTCTTAGAAACTATATAATAACATCATTTTTAGTATGACAATCAATATAATACAAAATAATGTAGTAATATAATATAATGTATATGTATGTGTATGCACACATGCATAGACATTTTTGAGTACTATATGTGACTAAAACTTTGTAAACTTTTGTTATGAATAATTGTACTATCACTTATAACACACAAACATACATATATACACTTATACAGACCAGAATTTATAGTACTTTAAGTAAGCATTATTAATAAAATACATACTAGCAAGGTAATGTTCCATCGAACTCTCATTTCTCATATATATTTTATTTCATAATTTATTAATATTTTAATACAATATTATAAGATACCTATTCTTCTGGAATAGGTATCAGATCTTTTGGAAAAAAATTAAACTTTAAAATGTCATTAAAATGCACCTGTTTTATTTTAAACTATTTATAAAGTATATGATATAGGACTTATTCTAATCATAAATATTTCATATTTGACCTGAATTTTCAAAACATAGTTAGTTTCATTGTGTTCTGTATTCTGATATTTTCAAATAGCTGTTAAAACCAGGAATGTATCACAAGTTATTTTATATGGTGCTTAGTTAAAACGTTTATAATCATAAGTTATCTTTAAAAAAACTAAATACTATGGG
Organism: Carlito syrichta; assembly: GCF_000164805.1. Lineage (NCBI taxonomy): Eukaryota > Metazoa > Chordata > Mammalia > Primates > Tarsiidae > Carlito > Carlito syrichta. The sequence continues at coordinate 631,510 of NW_007231619.1, read as the reverse complement.
ATCATGGAATCTTTATGCTTCAATGTATTCAGAAGTTATAACTTTAAAATTAATATGTTAATCACTTTGAATATAATTCAACTTGGTGTGAGATACTGGTACATACCCTGTTTCTTACATAAATATCACAATTTTTCCCCATATTAACTTATTTGAAATAATAACTATGTCAATGATGGTGTTAACAGTTAATGATGAAGAGCGGATGACAGATGTTATCACATTTATCAAACTAGCAGTCTTAAAACACAATGGTTCATACTACTTAAAGACTACATTAGACTGGAGTGGTTTAATTTATCTAAGTATTTAGCATGCAAACACTTAATGACACCAATATAGAATCCCTAATCTGTATTGTTCCAATTAGTTTTCTGCAATTCAAATCTAAGATATTATAGGTATAGGTAAGAACAAACAAACAAAAAACTTTCTTATAGAAAAAGTGATGTAATATACGGTGTAAATATAAATGAATATGTAATTTGATTATTCTTATTTTACTTCATGCACACCTAGAAGAGTACTTCAGAAGAACAACCAAAAAAATAAATAATTATGAGGTATATACAAAAGCATATGTTATTTTTTGGAGGAAATAAAAAAATATCGTTATATATATATAATTGTAATATATATGATTGTAGTCATTCCAGTGAATGTGAAGTGCTTATCTTATTGGGGTTTTCATTTGCATTCCCCTAATGGTGAATGAAGCTGAGCATTTTTTCATGTGCTTATTGGGCATTTGTACATATCTTTGCAGAAATGTCTACCCGGTTTGTTTTCCTGTTCTATTAAATTATTTACCATTTTATTACAGAGTAATAAGATTCCTCAATATATTGGGTATATAAGTCCCTTATTAAATATATTACTGCAGATAATTTTCCCATTCTATATGTTGTCATTATAATAAGTCTGGTTCAAATTTTAATGTTTGATTGTTTGCAATTGTCAAGCTTTTCCTCTCTCTCTTTACCTCATTCATCTTCAAAAGGCATTAAGAAAGTCCAGGGTCTTCCTTTATTGACACCAGCAGAAAGTTTAAATTACATAAAACCTGGGTGCACATAGAAATAGTCAAATATAAGCCAGGCTCGTGGCTCAGCCTGTAATCCCTCGCCTTCGGGAGGCTGAGGAGAGGAGATTGCCTTAGCCCACGGGTTTGAGACCCGCCTGGGTAGTCGAGACCTCATTTCTACAATATATCAAAAAATTAGCCAGGCGTGGTAGCACATGCCTATAATTCTGGCTACTCAGAAGGCTGAGGCGGAAGGATCGCCGGAGCCCAGCAGGTCGAGGCTGCGGTGGCCGGGAGCGGCCACTGCACTCCAGTCTGAGCGATAGAGTGAGACTCCAACTCAAAAAAAAAAAAAAGAGAAAAGAAATAGTCAAATATTACTCATACATTTTCTTCAAAGGTTTTGTAGTTTTTATGTCTTATGTCTAAGGCCCAGCTTGATTTAATTAAGTTAGGGACTCACCTTTATTCTTTTGCATGTGAATGTCCAGTTATATTACATATATAAGGATATTATGTATACGTATAACATTTCTGATACATATTTTATATGTAATAATAAATAGTATATACATATATATTAAAGTACTGTCAAAATTGAGCAGTTTTGAAAGATCAATTTACCATAAATACAAGAATATATTTATGTCCTCTCAATTCTGTTGCATTTACTTTTATTTCTATGCTTATGTCAATACCAAACATTTTTAATCACTTTATAACATTGGAGGAAAAACATTAAAATTAAAAAATATGAACCTTGCTACTTTGTTCCTTGTCAAGATACTTTCACTTACTTTGGCCCACTTGACTTTTCATGTAAATTTTAGAAAAATCTTACCAATTAATTTTTTAAACATCCATCAGAACTTTTAATAGTTACTGCACTAATTTTGAAGATTAACTTGAAGACTATTGCCATCTTAATAATAAATAATTTTATCCATTAACATGAAATGTTTTTCTGTTTATTTAGGTCTGTTGTAAGTTATTTTTCAAGTAATGAATTGATTTTCTTTTAATTTTTGGGTTTATTGTAAATATGTAAAATGCAAATGGTTCTGCATATTGTTCCTATATCTTGTAACTTTGGAGTACTTACCTATTCTAAAAGTTTGTAGTGAATCCTTTTTGTTTTTTTATATAAAGATCATGTCATCTGTTCCTAGCTAGATGACACTTATTTATTTTTCTCACTTAATTATCCTGTCTAGAGCCTCTGGTACAGTATTGAAGAAAAATGGCAAAAAAAGAGCATACTTGTATTGTTCCTGATTTTGGGGGGGGAGACATTCAGTCTTTAACTATTAGGTATGATATCAGCATTAAATATGTAGGTTTATTCTAGTTTGTTGACTAATTTTACAATGACAGAGTATTAATTTTCTTTCAAATGTTTGTTATATACCATGGTTAATGTTTATTTGTGTTTATTTCTGTACTCTGTATTCTGTTCCATTACTCCATGTGTCTGCTCTTGTACCATTATCGTGTTTGACTACTACAGACTTATAGTATAATTTGAAATCAGGTAATGCGATGTCTCCAACTGTTTTTTTGTTGTTTTGTTTTTGTTTGTTTGTTTTGTTTTGCCTAATATTGCTTTAGCTATTCTGACTCTGTTTTGGTTGCATATGAATTTAGGTGTACTTTTTGTTCTAATTATGTGAACAATAATGTTGGTTTGAATTGTGTTGCATATGTAGATTACTTTGGGTAAAATGGCTATTATAACAATATTGATTTTATGAGTATGGGATGTTTTTCCATTTGTGTTCTCTATGATTTCTTTCATCAGTGTTTTATAGTTTTCCTTGTAGAGATCTTTCACGACCTTGATATTTTAGTTTCTTGGATGCTATTGTAAATGAAATTGAGTTCTTGATTTAATTCTCAGCTTGGCTGCTATCATTGTATAGCAGTGCTACTAATGTGTGTGTGTGTGTGTGTGTGTGTGTGTGTGTGTGTGTGTGTGTGTGTGCTCGCGCGCGCGCTTGTTTAAAGATGTGGGGTACAATTCAGGGTTAGGTATACAAATGCTTATTATGCAAGTACTCTTGTTGATGCCTAAGACTTTATTTATTTTATTAAATCCAGGAGTTTTTGTTGGCATATAGTTTGATTTCTTCTTTTCCTGTTTGGACAACTTTATTTCTTTCTTTTGCCTAACTGCTCTGGATAGGACTTCCAGTACTATGTTGAATAGGAATAGTGAAAGTGGACAATTTTCCCTTGTTCCAGTTCTGAGGGGGAATACATTAAAGTTTTCTCCATTCATGATAACGTTGGTTATGGGTTTGTCATATATGGCTTTTATTATTTTGAAAAAATGTTCCGCTATGCTTGTTTTGCTGAGAGTTTTTAATTATTAAGCAATGCTGGATTTTATCAAGTACTTTTTCTGCATCTATTGAAATAATCATATTATTTTTGTTTCAATTGTGTATATGTGGTGGACCACATTTATTGACTTGTGCATTTTGAAATATCATTGCATTTCTGAAATAAAACTCACTTAATTGTGAGTGATTTTTTTTTTTTTATGTGTTGTTGACTTCTATTTGCTAGTAATTTGCTGATGAGTTTTGTGTCTATGTTCATGAGGGATATTGGTCTATCATTCTCTTTTTGTTGTTACTGTGTCTTTTCCTTTTCCTTTTTGTTGTTTTGTTGTTTTTTGTTTGTTTGTTTGTTTGTTTGTTTTTTGAGTTGGAGTCTCACTCTGTCGCCCAGACTGGAGTGCAGTGGCCGCTCCCGGCCACCACAGCCTTGAACTGCTGGGCTCCGGCGATGCTTCCGCCTCAGCCTTCCGAGTAGCTGGAATTACAGGCATGCGCTACCACGCCCGGCTGATTTTTTGATTTATTGTAGAGATGAGGTCTCGCTGTCCAGGTGGGTCTCGAACCCGCGGGCTCAGGCAATCCACTCACCTCAGCCTCCCAAAGGCGCAGGATTCCAGGCTGAGCCACTGAGCCCGGCTTCCTTTTTTTTTTTTTAATTTGCTGTCTTTTCCTGGTTTTAGTACTAGAGTAATACTAACTTTGTAAAATTATTTAATTACATTTACATGGAAAGAGGATCCTTGGCCTTAGTCTGCATTAAAAGTGTTAAAAGTGCTGCCATCCCCAGTCTTCTCAGTCTTTCTTTCTTTTCTGTCTTTGGAATAGTTCAGTAAAATTGGTATCAGTTCTTTGAAAGTCTGGTAGAATTGGTTGTGAGTTTGTCAGGTCCTGGACTTTTTTCTGTTGGGAGACTTTTAATTACTCTTTCAGTCATATTGCTTGTTATTGATCTGTTCAGAGTTTCTATTTCTCCCTGATTCAAAGTTGGGAAGTTGTATGTTTCCAAAACTTTTTCATTTCCTCTAGATTGTCTAGTTTGTTGTCATAGAGGTGTACATAAAAATCCCAAATTTGTCTATATTTTCATACTTTCTTTGATATTGTCTCCATTTTCATTTCTGCCTGAGCGAAGTTGATTATTCTCTCTTCATTTCTTAATTATTTGAACTAGTTACATATAAGTTTTGTTATATATTTTCAAAGAACCAACTTTTGTTTCACAGATTCTTTGTATTTTTTGTTTTAATTTCATTTAATTCTGTACTGATGTTTGTTATTTCATTTGTTCTGCTAGCTTTGGATTTGGTTTGTTTGTGTTTTCCTAGTCTCTTGAGGTGGGATGTTAGGTTTTCAATATGTGATCTTTCAGTGTTTTTAAACATAGGCTAGAATTTTTGCTTTTTCTCATCTGGGAAGACTATTCCTTTTTATTTGAAGTTGGCAGGGAGCTGCTATAGACACTACAGAGTTCCCTTGGTAATATACACTCTTGTTTTAGTGAGTTTCTCAATTCCCAGTCATAGCAATGCTATTCTGGATACTTGCACAGCCTCAAGGCATCCTGAGTGATCATGCTGGCTTGGACAATAGTGTTAGCTGGCATCTAGAAAGAGACCTTTCCCCAAAGCTGAGATATTATATCGTATTTAATGGATTTATGCCAGCTGACCTCTGACTAAGAGGCAGCACTTTGGGGAGAGAGACAACTGCAATGGTGTTGTGACTTTTATGCTTTATGCTTCAAGGAAGCACACAGTCTACCCAGGTGTTGGGGGTGGTGGGCTGTGAGGCGACCTGAGTTTCCTGTCTTGAGCCTTTAAGGAGGGTACAGGGGGAAAAGTGTTCAGGCTCCCCACTGTGGGCATGATTGGGTACCTCATTGGGGATTTGAAAGAAGTCCCCCACCACTGGTATAATTCTGCCATGTTGTACAGAATCTACAAGAAATCATTTACATGGGAAGGATGCTAGGCTCTCCTGCCATGTCTTAGTCAGTCTGCATTAAGAGTCTTAAAAGTGCTGCCAGCCCCAGTCTGATCATGGGAGTTTACCCCATCTAGGAACTGTCTGCCACAGCACAATTTACCGTTGGAATCTTTCTGTCAGGATTTCCTCTCCCCTCCCAAGTTGGCTAGAAAGCAGTCAGCAAGTGTTGAGTTCCAGAGAAATGGCTGCCGGAGTCACTTGCTTTTGTTTTTTCTGACCACTCCAATGGGTTTCAGCAAAGCATAGCTCCGGATAAAGTAGTTTTCTGTGAGAAGTTGAAGTTCAGTAAGGCTCAGGGGCCTTTGAAGTTTGTGGCAAGAGGACAGAACTTCCAAATTCCCTCACTCATTAACACACACACACACACACACACACACACACACACACACACACACACGCTGCATCTGGAGGTTGCTCATAGTTTGTGTGGTGATTCAGGTGAGTCTGGTTAATTCCAACCCAGGCTGAGCAATTTTTGTCTTATTTACACTCTGGGGACTTTCTTGCTTCTCTGGTGTGTCATGGGTGTGTTGCTAGTTTCACTCTTCTCTTACTGCTGTGGAATTTTCTCTCTATTTTTGTTCACTCTGTGGGAGAAACACACTTAGCTGCTTCTCTTTGGCATCTTTAGATTTTCTAACGTATGTATTCAATGGCATAAATCTCACTCTGAAAGTTCCTTTCTTTATATTTTATAAATTCTGTTAGC
>NW_007231619.1:561610-625233 GCF_000164805.1 Carlito syrichta | reverse complement strand
CTGCACTCCAGTCTGGGCGACAGAGTGAGACTCCAACTCAAAAAAAAAAAAAAATTCTGTTGTTATATTTTCATTTTAATTCCATTACATTTTAAAAATATTTTTCTTGAGGTTTCTATTTTGATGTTCTGTGAGTTATTTGGATGTGTATTACTTAAGTATATGTTATTTAAGTTATATAATATATTAAGTTACGTATATACACATTCATTTAAAAATGCTCTACTGCTTAACATGTACTACAAATATCCAAACTTGTTTTTAGTTTTTCCTCATCTTTTTATTACATGGCAATCACTCACTTAACTTATTCATATGATATAATCACCAAGTACATTCTTATTACAGTTACTTTTAAAAGTTATCTTTTATATCAATTAAAAGTTTAAAAATTATTTTTCTTTTATTTATTCTTCCTGGACACTCTTCTTTATGTATATCTGAGATTCTGACCTTTATTATTTCCCTTTCTGGACAATTTTTAAAAATGCTTTTGCAAGCTGGGCTCGGTGGCTCAGCCTGTAATTCCGCGCTTTGGGAGGCTGAGGTGAGTGGATTGACTGAGCCCGTGGGTTCAAGACCCGCCTGGGCAACTTGGCGAGACCTCATCTCTACAATAAATCAAAAATTAGCTGGGCGTGGTAGCGTGCTCCTATAGTTCCAGCTACTTGGAAGGCTGAGGCGGAAGGATCGCCGGAGCCCAGCAGGTCGAGGCTGCGGTGGCTGGGAGCGGCAACTGCACTCCAGTCTGGGTGACAGAGTAAGACTCCAACTCAAAATAAAATAAAATAAAATAAAATAAAATAAAATGCTTTTGCAGGCATTTAGCAAGTAATGAATTCTCCCAGTATAATTTTAAATATTTATTTTTTAATGTTTGTCTAAGAAAATCTTTGTTTCTTCTTCAATTTTGAAGGATGATTTTACTAATTATAGAATTTTAAATTCTTATTGCTTTTTGCTTGCTATATTTTTTTCTTGACACTTTATTTCATTTCACTCTTTTCTTGATTGCATGCTTAGGAAAGAAACCCCTTTGTAATTCTTATCTTTATTTATCTATAGATTATTTTTTAAAAATTTATTTCAATGTATGCTTTATTTGTTTTGTTTCCTACACATTCCATATGTTATTCCTAGATGTAGTTGCTATTGTTTATTTATTCTTACCGTGATTTTTGTTTCTTGAGGTTCCCTGGCCTGTAATTCACTGTCTGTCCTTATAGTTGAAATATTCTTCATTATGATTACTTTAAATAATTATTTTACTGTTATTTCTCCACCATTTAGTATACAAATTATGTGTATATTATACCTTTGAAATTTTCCCACTATTTTTGAATATTGTGTTTTCTTTATAAAATTATTTTTCTGTTTGCATTTTATAAATATATTGGCTGTATCCAGTCTAATGGTGAATATATCAAAGGCATGAATGTGATACAGAGTTTTAATTTCTAGCAATTAATTTTCATTTTAAAAGTTTTCATATGTTTAGCTATGCTGCTCATCTGTTCTAGCATGTTGTCTACTTTCCTTTAGAAACTTAAACATAGTAATTGACCTCATTTTATATCCCTATCTGATAATTTCAAAATCTACTGCATATCTGAGTCTGGTTTCATATGCTTGCTTTGTTCAGGTCGTGTTTTTTGTTTGTTTGTTTCTTTCTTTCTTTTTGGCATTTTAGAATGCCTTTTAATTTTTCAAAAAGCATGATAAATCAATCTACTAACTTAGAAACTAACTTAAATAAGCCTATGATGTGAAGATTTATGTTATTCTGGCTAGAATTTGGATTTTGTTTAAAGTTTTATGTAATTGTAGGTATCAGATCCTTTATTTTGGTCTCTTGGGGTTGATTTTATTTCCTCACTTAGGTTTAGTCTTCTTTAATTGCTCCTTTCTAGAAAGTCTTAAGAATATTAAAATGTTTTAGGCATAATCCACTGTTCTTACACTGGAGCCATGTTGGTGTAGTGATAGGTGTAGTAGAAGGAATGATTACATCTCATTTGTAATCATGCCACTGTCTCTGTGTAGTAACCTTTACAAATGTTTCTTTATTTGTATAATTTTATTTATTTATTACCATTTATATGAGAGAAAAAGGTTTAAAGGGCTGATTTGGAGTAAATACTTGTTTCCAGGTGGTATAAGACTAAAGTTTTGTCTCATAGACAAGAGAATGCTCTGTACATATTTCAAAATGGTACTCTTGTAGGTGGAATAATGGTCATTTCAAGATGTTAAGTCTTAATCCCTATAACCTAGCCCATACTCAGCCTCCAGCAATTCACCGGTATTTCCATTAAAGAGTCCCCACAATCCTATTACTCCTGTATTTTTTTTTTTTTCTCAGATAAGCAGATTTTTTACTGTGCTATCTTGGTTTACTTGTCTCTCCAGACTGTGGGTAGTGATTTGCCCTGCACATTCCATTTTATGTTGAATCTCAGAAAAATCATTAATTTTATTTTTTCAGGATTTTATTCTTGTAAACACAAGAGGAATTACTTTAACATTCACTACTGCCAAATCTAAAACCAGAAGTCCATATATATATGTATGTATATATATATGTATATACGCATATATATATATACATATATATGTATATATATAGTGAAAGATTGTCTAAATTTATTTAATCTAGTTTTTAAAAATCATTTTTGTTTTATAATTGTGCATATTATTATTTAATTTGTAACTATCCATCAAATTTTAGTACAGTTAATTACCCTATTTTTGTCATTAGATTAAAATTGGTTATTGCTTAATTTCAAAGCTCTAATAGAGTTTTGCATTTTTATTAAAATTGTTTTGGTAAGTTTATCGATATAATTGAGATAGCATTTGCTAATATTGTATAATAAAATGTGTTTTTTAAATCTTTAAGAGTTTTATGTGTGAATTCACTGGATAATGTTCTTCTATAAATAAGTTTGTAAAGAAAATGAACATTTAAATGCTTCCAAATTTTAAGGGAGTTTTATTTCTGGGAAGAAAATATAATATAGTTTGAATAATTAACAAAATAATGGGGAAATCTGTTTTTAATGATATCTCTCTTGTTTTGTGTATTTATGTTTCATAATTATAAGTAATACTGAGATGCAAACTATAAGCAAAATACTTACATTTTATTTGCAAAAAAATCTGTCTTAATATTACACAAACTGTATTATAACTAATTTGCATATAGAACAAGTCTTTTCTATTTTAATATCGTTAATTTTAATATTTTATTTTGTTTTAATGTGTACTTCACCTCATGTCATTGCCAATGTTCCTACCTCAAATAAGAACATCAATGAACAAACCTTATTTTACCTTCACTGTGAAATTATGATTATTTGTTTTATCAAAACTATAAAATGTTTCACTCAATTAAATAGTCATTTTTAACAGCACAGCTTGATATCTTGATTATGGTAATAATCTCATGAGTGCATTTATATGTCTAAACCCAGCAAAGTTTATTCTTAATATGTATAAGTTTGTTGGACATTAATTGTAGCACAATTAAATAGTTAAAGAATAGCAATGACAGGAACTTTTCCAGGTGCTGGTATGACAAAGATGTTTGTCAGCTAAAGGCAACTTATTGACAGATCATTTTATATAATGCATTTAGAGTTGCATAAATGTAACAGCATGAATGCTAATGCAAAGAGCACAATGACAGTGCTATGGAGAGATACTTATTAATAGTTTGGTGGCTGTTGAAAAAAGCTTATAAAGGACATTCAGTGTTAGATAATACCAGAGAAATGCTACCATGTTAATTTCCTAGGTCTGCTGTGAAGCTTAGCACAGATCAGGAGATTTAGAAAACACACATTTATACTCTTACATTTCTGAAGGCTAAAAGTCTAAAATGAAAGGCTTATGGTTCCTCTGAAAATTCCAAAAAAACCTTTTTTTTTTCCTTTGTCTAGTTTCCGGTGGTATGCTGGCAATCTTTGACATCCATTGACTGTTAGCTGCACCATTACAATTCTTGCCTCCGTCTCAGCATGACCTTCTCTCTTCTGTATATATCCAGTTTTATTTTTTTTTGGTTTTTTTGTTTTTTTGGCATCCAAATCTCCTACTTTTTATCTTATAAATACACTAGTAATTGGATTTAGTTTCTATCATTGTCCAATATAACTTCAACATAACTTGATTACATCTGAAAAGACCTTATTTTCAAGTTAGGCCATATTTTCGGATTCAGCGTGGCCATGAATTTTGCAGAAAATTGTTCAGCCCAATGTGGCTTCCTTTCTGCCACCTTCTCCCAAAATGTTTATTCCTACCAGAGGTGCCAGCTTCTACCCATCATTTTGAGGGTTAGGATTCTAACATATGAATTTTGGAGGGACACAACCATTCAGGTCATAACATGATGCATCTCTTTATTTCCAATAATTATTTCCTGAATTCAAGAACATGTATCAAGAAATAGTAATATGGTACAAAATAAACAAAAATACTAGAATTAATTGATTAAGAATCATATTTGAGTAGTTTACTTTCAAATATTCTTCTAAATATTAATTTTTAGAAGTCAGATTTATTATAACATTGATTCCTTATTTTCACTCCATTTGATAGGAAGAGGCAGTAACTGGTTCTAGTGACTGCAAGAAAAAGGCCACTTTATTTCCCTCAAACAGTTTACCTTACCTTTTCTAGTTTTATCTCAGAGACTGTTATTTTATTGATGTTGCTATAATGGCCTTCTCTTTTCCTAAATTAGGGTCTATGCTACGGAATTTAATATGTGTTTTATAGAAGAAAAATATTTCAGTCAAATAGATGTGAAAAATATTGGATTATTATTATTATTATTATTATTGAGTTGGAGTCTCACTCTGTCGCCCAGACTGGAGTGCAGTGGCCGCTCCCGGCCACCGCAGCCTCGACCTGCTGGGCTCCGGCGATGCTTCCACCTCAACCTTCCAAGTAGCTGGAATTACAGGCATGCGCTACCACACCCGGCTGATTTTTTTGATTTATTGTAGAGATGAGGTCTCGCTGCCCAGGCAGGTCTCGAACCCACGGGCTCAGGCAATCTACTCACCTCAGCCTCCCAAAGGCGCGGGATTACAAGTTGAGCCACCGAACCCGGCTGGATTATTATAATAAACTAACCTACCTTTATTTCCTTTGGTCTTTGTATATGCAAAAAATCAAATCGATTTTTCTTAATGGGGTTACTTAAAATCACATATACCACTGTTATGTGAAAAATTATTTTATCCACTCTCATGCTTACAATATAATTATATCTTATTAATACTAATAAGATATTTATTATAGAATGGAAAATATAACTGTTAGAGAGTGTTGTTTTCTCTTTTATTCAAAATTTGGATTAACAAAAATAATATGATTTTTATCTCAAATTAAATTTGCAGTCTCCTAGTTATCTTAACAAAATATGGAATATGTGTCTATTGACTTATAAGTGATAATTCACTGTGTACTCAGTGTACACATAACCTATTTTAATTCTTATAGGATCATTTTGAACAGTCATACAAGCATGTGTGGAGTGCTTATTTCGTAAACAGATTGTTTTTGTTACTTTTGATGTTTAAGCTATGACCTATTAACAATAATATTTAATTAGGTTTTTTGATTAAAGGTGATTAATACAAACTACACTGGGCAATAGCATTCTAAAACTATAGAAACAATCATAAGTTTCTCCTTCATAAAGTAACAGAAAAATAATTAATAGATTATAATGTTAAAATAATAAATGGTTGTATGAGGAAAAAGCAATTATATTTTCTAAGTAATTCAGTCACATATTAGAAGTCCTCCACATTTTTTATTTACTATTCAAAGTCATTTTATTTCTGAATCAGTTCAGTGTTTAAAGTCTTCCTTAATTTACAAGAGAAGTTGTTTAAAAGAATTGAAAATGAGTTCCAAAGTCTCTCATGAAAGCTTTTTTTCCATTTTATCATCTTACTTTAGTCCAATCAAAATTTAAAGAGAAGGCAAAAGCTATAGCCTTACCTAACTATTTTCTTACTTTTCTTTATCTACTCCTTGATAAAGGTTATTTTCAATTTTTAAGATGCTTCTTAGGGTGCCAATTAAAAGACATTAGCTCTTTTAATTGGATTGAAGAGTAAATAGAGTAATTAATACAAGTTCAAGATCCCTGGACCACTGTCTATATTAAGGAATTGAGAGTAAAATAGAGGAGATAGAGAAAATAAAAGGCCATGGTGATGATAACACAGGATACTTGGAGGCAGAAGAAGGTGGGATTTCAGGTGAAAGTAATTACTTACCTTGTGTCTTGTTAAAGAGATTCTTTTAGGCTGGGCTCGGTGGCTCAGCCTGTAATCCCAGTACTTTGGGAGACTGAGTCGAGTGGATTACCTGAGCTTGCAAGTTCAAGACCCGCTTGGACAACATAGTGAGCCCTCATCGCTACTACATCAAAAATTGTAGTAGCACGCGCCTGTAGTTCTGGCTACTTGAAAGACTGAGGAGGAAGGATCGCCAGAGCCAGCAGGTTGAGGCTGCAGTGGCCGGGACCATGCCACTGCACTCCAGTCTGGGTGACAGAGTGAGACTCTGACTCAAAATAAAAAAATAAAGAGATTCTTTTAGAGTCAAAATTTAATTTTGAGGTCTCAATATATTTGGTAATTTTTCTTTTCTATTGCTCCCTTTTAATATTTCATCATTAAAATGTTAAAAATTTTCTCATCATGGCTATTATAATAATACATTTTCCTTAGAAAATTATGCCATCTTGATTAGTGTTATAGGTTGAATTTTGAACCCCCCTAAAGATATCCAGGTACCTCGGAATGTGTCCTTATTTGGAAGCAGTCATTTTAGGGATAGTTAGTAAGGTTAACATGAGTTATACTGGAATAGAGTAGGCCCCATATCCAATAAGACTGATATCATCATAAGAAAATGTGAAGACACAGAGGAGAATGCTATATAAAAATAAAAACAGTGATTAGAGTTGTGCAGCTGCAAGCCATGGAATGCCTACAGTTGGCACCAATCTAGCACCATCTAGAATGAGGCAATAAAATGATTTTTTAAATAGATTTTACAGGGAGCATGGATCTACCTACACCTTAATTTCAGACTTCAAGGCTCCAGAACTGTGAGAAAATTAATTTAGGTTTTTCTAAACCACCCACTTTATGGTACTTTGCTATGTCAACCCAAGAAAACTAATCCAAACGTGAAGCTAAAAAATGAGGTTTATAATAAGAATACTGCATAGAATGATAAAGAATGTTGCGCCTTAGCTGGAAAAGTTAGCTTTTTAAGACACAAGAGTCACTACAGCTCATATCTAGTAGTGCTAGTGGAATAGTATTGAGCCCTTTAATAGGATTGTATAACTTACAGTCAAGTAATTATTAGGCCTACAGTAAAGTGGTACACCTCATATTTTAATGCAAGTTATTATAGGTTAAATTGTGTCACACTCCCCCTCAAAAAAGGTATGTTACAGTCCTAACCCTGCCAGGCTCAGTGGCTAAGCTTGTAATCCCATCACTTTGGGAGGCCAAGGCAAGTGAATTACCTGAGCTGGTGGGTTTGGGACCAACCCCGGCAAGCTGGAGAGACCTGTCTCTACAATAAATAAAAAAAATTAGTTGGGCATGGTTGCGAATGCCTGTAGTTCCTGCTACTTGAAAGACTAAGACAGAAGGATCTCTGGAGCCCAAGCCATGATGCTGAGGCCATGAGCATGCCACTGCACTCCAGCCTGGGCAACGCAGTAAGACTCCAACTCAAAAAAAAAAAAAAAGAATCCTAACCCCTAATACCTCAGAATGTGACCTTATTCGGACACAGGGTCTTTATGGAGTTAATCAAGTTAAATCAAGATTATTAATTAAGCCCTGGTCTAATGTGATTGATATTCTTTAAAAATGTAGAAAATTTGAGAACAGATAGCCAAACAAAAATGGAAGATGATACGAAGAGACACAGAAAGACAACCACCTCTGAGCCAAGTAAAGAGGCCTAGAATAGGTATATCCTCCACAGCCCTCTGAAAGAACCACCCCTACTGACACCTTGATCTTGAACTTCTAGCTTTCACAGCTGTGACACAAAGTGTTCTTGCTTAAGCAACCCAGTTTAGAGTACTTTGTTATGAAAACTCTAGCAGACCAATATACAATAAATCAAAAAATCAGCCAGGTGTGGTAGCGCATGCCTGTAATTCCGGCTACTTGGAAGGCTGAGGCGGAAGGATCGCTGGAGCCCAGCAGGTCGAGGCTGCGGTGGCCGGGAGCGGCCACTTCACTCCAGTCTAGGTGACAGAGTGAGACTCCAACTCAAAAAAAAAAAAAAAAAAAAGAATTACCGATCAGTTATTGCCAAATTGCTATCCTGAATTTATTCAAAGAAATGTTTTGGTCAGAGAAGCCCAACTAAACTTTAAAATGTCTAAATTAGAAGAACTAAGCTTTAATTTGAGAACTCCAATATTTTTAATAAACATTTCTGCTCAATTAAGATTACTTAATTTCATGTTCTTCCTTTTCTTTTGATATATCTCCAGTTGGGTCAGAGCAGCCCAACTAAAATTTAAAATGACTAAATTAGAAAAACCAAGCTTTAATTTGAGAACGCCAATATTTTTAATAAACATTTCTCCTCAATTTAGATGTATCATTTCTTTTTGTTGAGGAGATTTTAAATCTACTCCTCTAGTTATTTTGAAACATACAATAAATTATTGCTAGCTATAGTTACTCTATTGTACTTAGTATTGTGAGAATTTGCTAAATTAATATATCAATTCTAATAAATTTGAGGGAGGCTTCAGACTCTTCGAAATATGAGATTGCAATTTCTGCAAACAAAAATAATTTGACTTAAAGTAGACTCCAATTTGGATACACATTATTTCTGCCTCTTCTCTAATTGTTATGGCTAAGCTTTCTACCACCTTATTGAATAAAATTGGTGAAAGTGGGTATTCTTGTTTTGCTCCAGATCTTATAGGAAAAGCTTTTGGTTTTTCCTGCTTCAGCATAAAACTAGGTGTATTCTTTTGTATATGGTCTTTACCATGATGAGGTATGTTTATTTGACACCCAGTTTGTTGAGAATCTTTATAAAGGAAGTCACATTTGATTGAATGCATTTTTGTCATCTATTGAAATGAATATATTATTTGTATCTTTTATTTTGTTGATGTAATGTATCATGCTTACTAATTTGCATAGGTTGACTATTTTTGCATCCCTGGGATGAATTTTGCTTGATCCTGATGAATGATTTTTTTTTTTTTTGAGTTGGAGTCTCACTCTGTCACCCAGACTGGAGTGCAGTGGCCGCTCCCGGCCACCGCAGCCTCAGCCTGCTGGGGCTCCGGCGATCCTTCCGCCTCAGCCTTCTGAGTAGCCGGAATTACAGGCACGCACTACCACGCCCGGCTGATTTTTTAATTTATTGTAGAGATGAGGTCTCGCCAAGTTGCCCAGGCGGGTCTCGAACCTGCGGGCTCAGGCAATCCACTCACAGCCTCCCAAAGCACGGGATTACAGACTGAGCCACCGAGCCTGGCGAATGGTTTTTTAAATATGCTGTTCAATTTGATTTGCTAGTATTTTGATGATAAGTTTTGAATCTACGTTTATCTTAGGTATGCCTACAATTTCTTTTTTGTTGTTGTAACTTTGTCTTGTTTGCATCAGGGTAGTGTTGACTTCATAGAATTAGTTTGAAAGTATTCCCTTTTTAATTTTTCTTGAATAGTTCAAATAAGAGTAGTATTAGTTCTTTAAATGTTTGGTAGAATTCAGCATGGGCTTTCCTTTGATGGGTGATTTTTTTATTATAGCTACTATCTTATTTCATTTTATTGGTCTATTTGTCTTTTGTTTTTTTTAAATTTCTTCATAGTTCAATCTTGGTAGGCTTTACACATCTAGGAATTTACTAATTTCTCTATATTTTCTAATATTAGCATATAGTTGTACACAATACTCTTAAATGATCCTTTGTATCTCTGTGGTGTCAGTTGTAATGTCTTCTTTTTATCTCTAATTTTATTTATTTGAATATCTCTTTTCCTTGGTTAGTCTACCTAAAGTTTTATTGATCTTGTTCATCTTTCCAAAGAACCAACTTTTTGTTTCATTGATCTTTTATACTCCTTTTAAATCTCCATTTATTTCTGTTCTGATTTTTGTTCTTTATTTCCCTCTGCTAATTTTGGTTTGCTCATAATTGTTTGGTTTCTTGAAACTCATTATTAGTTTGTGTATTTAAAGCATTTGTACTTTTTGATGTTGGTCTTTGTTGATATCAAGCTCATTCTTAGTACTGTTTTTGCTTTGTCATATAGTTTTGCGCGACCTCATCTCTACAATATATCAACAAAATAGCTGGGCGTGGTAGTGCGCACCTGTAATTCCGGCTACTCGGAGGGCTGAGGCTGAAGGATTGCCAGAGCCCAGCAGATCGTGGCTGCAGTGGCCGGGAGGGGCCACTGCACTCCAGTCTGGGCAACAGAGTGAGACTCCAACTCAAAAAAAAAAAAAAAAGAGAGAGAGAGACAAAAAGCAGGCTAATGCTGAGGAGAAGGAGTGGGCAATATGACTTCTTTGTAAACAGACTTCAGGTGAATATGAGGGTGATGAAAAAATTTTAAAATCGAATGGTTATAAATATTGATGATTGCACAAATCTGTACATTTATTTGTAATTATTGAATTGTTAAGAACATCTGATGCAATATAAAACAATACAAACGCCTTTATGCTATCAAGACACAGTTAACATGACTGTTAAAACATCTAAATGTGAACACAGAAGAGAAAGTGGAGTCAGGTGTTCTAGCCCATTTCACAACAGACTATTGCAAACCTTTAACATCATGGTTCTGTGGTTAGAAGGGACTGTACTCATGGAAATGCTGGGACTCCTTAAAACACTAAGCAGAAAACTCTTTGAGACAATAAATGGAAGTAAGAGAGAATGTCTGTTGTGTTTTTATAATATTTTATTACTTTTAGTGACTCTAATGAAGTGTGGGTGAATCCAGTTTACACAATATTATATAGTAACATTTTATAGAAAAATAGTTTGAGTAAAAAAAAATAAAATAATTTTTGCAATGTTGTTCAGCTGTTAAGTGACAGGACTAGGAGTTTAACCCATGCAATTTTAACCTCTAATCCCAAAGCTTATTTTGTTATGTTTGCTTTTATATTGCTAAAAAAGAAGTCATGATTTTTTAAAGTTCAACATTGAGCTCTAAATAGGATGAGGTGACAAAAATATCTTGGAGCATACACTATGAATCTGACACTTATATGGGCCTGGGGTCTTTCCTCATGTATTCTAGCAGGAGACAAAAACAAGGGGAGGAAGTAACATAATATATATTTGCAACTGTGTCACAGTGCTATGAAGAAATAATTTAGATGGCAATGACCTCTTTAAAGAGATGGCATTTATCTAATATCTCTATGATGATGACTTATGAAGCCCAAATGTTACACAGGAGAGCGATCAGTTTCCCAATCAGATGGAAGAACATGTGTAAAAGCCTCACATTCAGAAACATTACTGAAAATATGCTAAAAAGTCTGGGTCAAAAGAAAGTTTCACTCGAGAGGAGGCTGGAAAAAGAAGCAGAAGTTTTACAAAGTTTTACAAAGCAGCATGGATTATAGCAAGGAGTTCATAGTATATGTAAATTAGAAGACACCCACTGAAAAATTTATGCAGCTGAACCTCATTGTGTCATTTATTTACAGCAATTCTATAAAAGTTGAATATGGACATGCCCAGTGACCTAGTACTCCTAATCCACATCCAATAAATATGTCAAAACACACACACACACACACACACACACACACACACACACACACACTCTCTCCAGGTAACATGAACTAAAATATTCAGAACATATTTATCTCTAATAGTAAAAAGTTAGAAACCCCCCAAAATGTCCATCAATACTAAAACAGATAAATAAATCATGTCATATTCCTACAGTAGATGCAACAAATTACTACTCAACAATGAAAATGAAAAATATGGGTAAGTCTTGCTGATAGTATATTAAGTTAAAGAAACCAGATACAAAAAGAATATATATCATGGCCGGGCTCGGTGGCTCAGCCTGTAATCCCACGCTTTGGGAGGCCAAAGTGAGTGGACTATCTGAGCCTGTGGATTCGAGACCCACCTGGGCAACTTGACGAGATCTCATCTCTACAATAAATCAAAAAATTAGCCAGGCATGGTAGCACGCGCCTGTAGTTCCAGCTACTCAGAAGGCTGAGGCGGAAGGATCGCCGGAGCCCAGCAGGTCGAGGCTGCGGTGGCTGGGAGCAGCCACTGCACTCCAGTCTGGGTGAAAGAGTGAGACTCCAACTCAAAAAAAAAAAAAAAAAAAAGAATATATATCATATGATGCCTGGACTATAGCTATGAAAACAAGTTAAAAACAAACAAACAAACAAACAAACAAAAACAACCTATGCTATCAAAGTGTTTAATCTTGGATGACACGGAATTCTGGATGACTGGAATGTTCAGTTTTGTGATCTAAGTGCTGGATATGTGGAAGTACTAAATGCAAATACTCAATCTGAATAATTATGATATATTAATCTTTGTGTATGTTTTAATAAAATGAGAAAAACTGAAAAAATTGAATGCTTCAGATAACAACTCTTAAGTTATAAAGAAATTGAAAGCAAAACATATTAAAAGTACACTGATAAAAATATAGAAATTATCTATAAATTATTTTTTACCCCATTAGACACACACACACACACACAATATATATAAATGAAAACTAGATATATATATATCTCTCAATGAGGATTCAGGAGCAAATGAATAAATGGACAAATGACTAGACATTGAGATGGAGATAGAAAGATACATGTATACTGAATCTTGAGTTAAGATGCATTTCTTACTGTATGTGGATTTTAACCAAAACAACAAAAAAGATAAAATTATCTGATTTTCGTTAGATAATTATTCTAATCTCTATTATGTACTTCATCTTACTTTTAATTTGCCTTGCTCTTATTTTTTTTAAGGTGGTCTGTTAGGTTGTTGGTAGGATTATTTTTCTTTTTTTTTTTTCAAAAAGCATTTAATTTTGTAAATTTCCCTCTAAGCAATGCATTAGCAACACTCTATAAATTTTGGTGTGCTGCTCTTGGGAAGTCAGGAAGATGGAGCAGAGCCAGTTTGACTATGCAAGTCCTGCTGTGTCTGCATGAGTGTATAGGAAATTTTGTGTACATGCTGGTGAGTGAGTGGGCATGTGAGTGACTGAGTGAGGGCCAGGGAGCTAGCGGTCAGGGCTTTCCTGAGGCAGCGGCTGGTGCTGAAGCTGCTCGACTTGGACCCTCACAATTCCTGGGTCACAGATGTCAAACACCGTTTTCTTTTAATCAACAGAACCCTTCCTGGCAAGAAAATGCTGGGAGAGACTGATTAAGTGGGGGCATGTGAACAAGTGGCCAGGGCCCTCCTGGTACAACAGCTGGTGTTGAAGCTTCTCTGCTTGGTCCCTGG
The DNA here is from genome assembly GCF_000164805.1 of Carlito syrichta. NCBI lineage: Eukaryota > Metazoa > Chordata > Mammalia > Primates > Tarsiidae > Carlito > Carlito syrichta. The sequence continues at coordinate 611,673 of NW_007231619.1, read as the reverse complement.
CTCTTCCCAAGTCACTGAAGCCGTGTGCCATTTTTTTGTTAATGGACAAAACTTTTCCTGTGAAGAAGCAGCAGAGAGACTACCGCCCTAGGCTCTGCCTCACCACTGCAGCAGGAGAGACTGCTGGCTTCAGGCTTTACCTCACCACTTCAGGGCCTGGCCAGGCACAGGCAGCAGGTGCTACAGAGGGAGTCCAGAGGCACAGTCCCACCAGAGTGGACAAGCGAGGCACCCCACCACTATCTTGAAGACAGGGCCAGAAAGTGCCCCAACTTGCTCACCACGGAGCAACAGACCTGATCTCTGTGACTGATAGAGCTATTCAGGGGTGGATCATGACCCAGAAGGAATATCCTGAAAGCACAAACTTTGGAGGACCTGAAGTGTGCTGAGCCCCAGAAGCCCCACCCCCTACCCTGATCCATCCACAGGACAAAGGGTGTGGCCAGAAAAGGACAAGGAAGAACTCCAAATGACCCAAACCCCCTCCTCCTCAGTAATCCTCTGAACATCAGACCCACACAGATGGGCCACTACTGAGAGGGACAAACCCAGGTGTACCCTTGACATCAGTTGCAATAGCAGAACTCCATTTCAGGATGAACCTGGCTCAGGCACCCCCACAAGTACATGTCTAGGGAAGTCACAATCTGGCACCTCTCCACCAGAGATCTCTCCCTGACCATAAAGGAGTAGGGGAGTACTTCAGCCCCACCCACCTCCACTGCCCCTCCTCCTTCCCTGCTCAAGACACTGGGAAGAGAGTGAAAGAGCAGAGAGCAGGAGAGAGCTGACTAGAGGAACAATTACAGAGACTGTCACAAGAGGGCAAGGTTTCCTTTTTGTTCTTTTTTTTAATTTTTAAAAAATTTTTGCTTGGTTCATCTATTTTTCAAATATTTTTCCTTTGTGCATGAATGTGTATGCGAGGCTTTGATCTGCATCATTCTTTTTTTCTTTCTTTTTTTTCTGTTTCTTCTTTTCTTTGCTGTGTTCTGTTTATGTGTGTATGTGAATGATTGAGTGCTCATTTTCAATTTTTCTGTTGTTGTTGGTTTGGTTTCACTCTTTAGTTCTTCTATTTATTTTTATTTTTATTTTTTAGTTTAAGGTGTGTGTCAATATGTGTGAGGGTTCAATCTAAATTCCTTTTTTTTCCCCTGGCCTTTCTGTTTTTCTGTGTGTGTGTATGTGTTTGTGTTTAGTTTTCTTGGTTTTGTTGTTGTTGCTGTTGTTTTATTTGTTTTGTTTCACTTTGTTATTCCAGTTTGTTTTTGTGTGTGTGTGTATGTCTGTCAGTGTGTGTTCAGTTGTTTTTTGCTTTGTTTACTGCTTTCATTGTTCTGTGCTTTTTTCTTTGTCGTTCTTTCTTTTTATTTTAATTCTTGTTGATATTATTTCATTCTATTTTCTCTGTGCTCCTCATTGCTGCCACTGTATCTTGTACCCAGGGGATAACACACATACCCATTGAATCATCATATAGAGTGGTAGTAGGGTGTGGGTCTTAGGGAACAGATACCACAATCAGTGAACACTATAATTTGGGAGTAATTTCTGAAGCCTATTTCCCCATACCCTACCTTATTCAACTTTCAAAACTATAAGAGGGCAAAATTTCCCACCCATACCCTCTTTCAAAATAGAATAAATCCAGAGCCCAGATCAGAGAAGAATACAGGACTGTTATACATCAGAAGGGAAAATCTTTTCCACCAACACTGAATAAAGTAACCAAAGAGAAAAACAAGAGATCTGTCACAAATGAGGAAAATCCAAAGGAAGATCACAGGTAATTTCAAATATAACAAAGATAAAACTCCTGAAAAATCAGACTTTGAAGCCCAAACAATGAAATTTGCCAAAAACTGGGAATGGATGGAAACAGTGAATGAGACTCAAGAAGGACAAGATGCAACACTGAAAGAACTTGTAACAGAGATTTTGACAATAAAAAATTTCATCCACGAAATAATTACTAAGATGACAGGCATGGAAAGCAGAATTAATCTAGCTGAAGAAAGAATCTCAGAACTTGAAGACCAGAACATGGAATTAACCCAGTCTGTAAAAAAACATAGAAAGAAGACTCATAAAAAAAGACAAAGCCTACAAGAAATGTGTGATTATATCAAGAGGCAGAACCTAAACCTGATTGATACCTAGAAGAAGAAAGGGGAAAGGAAAACAACTTGGAGCTAGTATTCCAGGAAGTAATCCAAGGAAACTTTCCCCATCTCACCTGAGATATGACCAGCCAAGCACGAGAGATACAGAGAACCCCACAAGGCATAAAAGGAGAAGACCAACCCCTGGACACATAGTAATTCATCTACACAAAGTAGGTGCAAAAGAAAAAAATCCTAAAGGCAGCAAGAGAGAAAGGTCAGAATACCACCAGGGGAAAACCAATCAGAATAGCAGCAGACCTATCAGCAGAAACATTACCAGCAAGAAGGAACCAGAATTCAATATTCAAAGTCCTCAAAGATAAACAATTTTGCAACCAAAAATTTGCTATCCAGTCAAGCTCAGCTTCATCAGTGATGGAGAATTAGAATCCTTCTCAGAAATTCAGTACCTAAGAGATTATGCAGTTTCCAGACCAGTTCTACAAGAGATGCTTAAAGCACAGAAGAAAGAAAAAAACAATGACCACACACTTCCCAAGAAAACAGGAGAGTACAGAATCAAAAAAGAATGCATCACAACAAAAATCTTGAAAACACACACATATATCAACTCCAAAACCAAAAGAAAACAAGCCAACAAATAAAAAAAATTTATAAGAACCTCATGACAGGGAAAACAATCACATTTCAGTAATCAGCTGACTATGAATGGACTAAATGCACCACTGAAAAGACACAGAATGACAAAATGAATAAGAAACCATGATCCAATTATTTGCTGCATCCAGGAAACTCATCTCACTAAAAGGGATGCACACAAACTCAAAGTTAAAGGATGGGAAATGAGTTCCCAGGCAAACGGATCACAAAAGAAATAAGGAGTCACAATCTTAATGACAGACAAAACAACCTTTAAGATATCAAAAATTTTAAAAAAGATACAAAAGGATACTACATAATGATAAAGGTTTCAATACATCAACAAGAAACATTGATTCTAAACATGTGCAACCAACAAAGGAGCACCAGCATTTATAAAGCAACTAGTAAGTAAACTAAAAAAAGATTTTGACTCTAACACTACTATAGCAGGGGACTTAAATAGCCCACTAACAGTCCTAGATAGATGGTCAAGGCAAAAAAATCAACAAGGAGATTCAGAACCTAAGCTTACACTCAACCAAATAAACTTACTAGATACCTACAGATTATTCCACCCAACACCACAGAAGATACATTCTATTCATCACCACATGGAACATACTCCATAATTGATCAGATCCTTGACCATAAATCAAGCATAAACAAATTTGATGAGGTTGAAATCTTTCCATGCACATTCTCAGACTACAGTGGAATAAAAATAAATATCTACACCAACAAAATTTCCCCCAAACTAACAAAGACAAGGACACTAAACAGCATGATGTGGGACAATTAATGGGTCAACACTGAAATCAAAGCAGAAATTAAAAGATTCCTGGAAACAAATGAAAATGAAGAAACATCTTACCAAAACCTCTGTGATGCCATAAAACAGGTCTAAGAGGGGAATTTATATCTCTGTGACCACACATCAAGAAAATGGAAAGATCACAAGGGGAAAGCTTAACAAATCACCTAAGGGAGCTGGAAAAAGAATATCACCAAAACCCCAACTTTAAAAGAAGAATCCAAATCACAAAAATAAGAGCCCAAATATGTGACATAGAAGACAAAAATATCATAGAAATATCAACAAAGCAAAAAACTGTTTCTTTGAAAGAATTAACAAGATTGATGGACACCTAGCCAGAATGATCAAGAAAAAGAGAGAAAAAGCCCAAATAAACACAATCAGAAAAACAAACAATCAAATCACAACTGGCTCCAAAGAGATACAACAGATTATCAGAGACTACTATGTACACCTATATGGAAAAAAACTTGGTAAACTAAATGAAAGGTAGAATTTTCTGACATTGTGAAACCTCTCCGGGTTGAAACACTGAGACACTAAATAGACCAATAACAACCCAGGAAATTGACTCTGTCATACAAATACTACCTAGAAAATTAAGTCCTGAACAGGATGGCTTTGCAGCAGAATTCTACAAAATATACAAGGAGGAACTGACACCAATCCTATTGAGTGTATTCCAGACAATTGAGAAAGATGCATTTCTCCCCAAATCATTTTACAAGCTAACTTTGCACTGATACCAAAGTAGGTAAAGACCCAACAAAGAAAGAGAACTACAGGCCAATATCCCTTATGAACATAGATGCTAAAATTCTCAACAAGATTTTAGCAAATCAGATCCAAAAATACATTTCAAAAATCATCCACCATGACTAAGTAGGCTTCATCCTCAGGATGCAGGGCTGGTTCAACATTTGCAAGACCATAAATGTAATTAAATACATCAACAGATGTAAAAACAAGAGCCACATGATTGTCTCATTAGATGCAGAAAAAGTTTTTTATAAAATCCAGCATCCTTTCTCGATAAGACCCTCAAACACCTAGATATAGAAGTAACATACCTCAAATTAATAGGTGGCATCTATGATAAACCCACAGCTAACATGTTGCTAATGGACAGAAACTGGAAACATTTTCTCTGAAAACTGGAACAAGACAAGGCTGTCCACTCTCATGCCTCTTGTTGAAAGTCCTAACTAGGGCAATTAGACAAGAGAAGGAAATCAGGAGTATCCAAATAGGAAAAGAGGAAGTCAAGTTATCACTCTTTGCTGATGATATGATTCTATACCTTGAAAATCCAAGGAAATCTGTCAAAAACCTGCTTGCACTGATAAAGGATTTTGGCAAAGTCTCAGGGTAAAAAATAAATGTGAAAAAAGTTGCATTCCTATACAGAAGCAACCAAGCAACAGGCAGGCAGAGACACAAATGAAAAGCACAATCCCATTCAAAATAGCCACACAAAAAAGAAAGAAAGAAATACCTCAGCATCTTCCTAACCAAAGTGAAAGATCTTTTCAATGAGAAATATAAAACCCTGCTCAAAGACATCTAAGAAGACACAAACAAATAGAAAAACATTCCATGTTCATGGATGGGAAGAATCAACATTGTTAAAATGTACATCCTACCAAAGACAACTACAGATTCAACACAATACCAATAAAGTTACCAACATCGTTCTTCTCAGACCTGGAAATAACAACATGGAAATTCATATGGAAACATAAATGACCACGAATGGTCAAAACAATCCTTAGAAAAAGAAACAAAGCAGGAGGTATTACACTTCCAGACTTCAAACTTTACTATAAGGCTACAGTAATCAAAACAGCCTGGTATTGATACAGAAACAAGCATATAGACAATGGAACAGCATAGAGGTTCAAGAAGCAAAGTCTCAATTTCTCAGCCAACTCATCTTTGACAAAGCCTCCAACAACTACTGAGGAGAAGAGAACCTATTCAGTAGATGGTGCTGGGAAACTGATCACATGCAGAAGATTGAAACAGGACCCCTACCAATCACCACACACAAAAATTAACTCTTAATGGATCAAAGACCTAAACATAAAACCTCAAACTATAAGAATCTTAGAAAACACAGGAGACATGCTTATGGAAATGGAACTTAGAACCAATTCTTGATCAGAACCCCAAGTGGCCCATACCATAAGTAATAAGATAGCCAAGTGGGACCTCTTCAAACTGACCGGTTTCTGCAAAGTAAAAGAAACCATCAAAAGAACAGAGAGACAGTCCACAGACTGGGAAAAACTATTTGCCAACTGTATATGTGACAAAGGCTTAACATCTCGGATCTACAAGGAACTCAAACATGCCAAAAGGAAAAAAGAAAAAGAAAAGTCCCATTAAAAAGTGAGCAAAAGACATAAATAGACACTTTTCAAAAGAAGATATACAGGCAGGCTACAGACATATGGAAAAGTGTTCAGCCTCACTCATCATCAGAGAAATGCAAATCAAAATCACATTTAGATACCACCTAACCCCAGTATAAATGGCCATCATTAATAAAACAAACAACAACAGATGCTGATGAGGATGCGGAGATAAAGGAATGCTTCTACACTGCTGGTGGGAATGCAAACTACTGCAACCTCTCTGGAAGACAGTGTGATGATTTCTGAAAGAACTAAAAATTGACCTTCCATATGACCCAGCAGTTCTGCTATTGGGAATATATTCAGAGGAACTCAAACCATTCTACAAAAAAGATATCTGCAACCAGGCTTGGTGGCTCAGACTTGGGAGGTTGAGGTGAGTGGATTGCCTGAGTCCGCGGGCTCGAGACCCACCTGGGCAACTTGGTGAGACCTCATCACTACAATAAATAAAAAAATTAGCCGGGTATGGTAGCACACACCTGTAGTTCCAGCTACTTGGAAGGCTGAGGCGGAAGGATCGCCAGAGCCCAGCAGGTCGAGGCTGTGGTGGCTCGGAGCGGCCACTGCACTCCAGTCTGGGCGAAAGAGTGAGACTCCAACTCAAAAAAATATATATATATACCTCCACACAAATGTTTATGGCAGCTCTATCCACAATAGCAAAAACATGGAACCAACCATGCTGCCCATTGAAGCTGGGACCCAATAAAAAAAATGTGATATGTATACACAATGGAATATTATGCAGCCACTAAGAACGACAAACATAAGGACTTTGCAGTAACTTGGATGGATTTAGAGTCGATCATACTCAGTGATCTATCACAGAAACAAAGAACAGTACCATATGTTCTCGCCTATAAGTGGACCTTGAACAATTATCATAATACTATAAGAAAGGGATTGGCAGTAATGGGAAACTGCCAGGGTAGTGGGGATGGAATTGGCAGTGGAGCGAAATTCCTAGGGGAGGAATGGGCATACCTCACCAACAAGCATACTTGCATAATCAGTGTTTGTATCCCTAACTCTGAAATGTATTCCACATTTTTAAAATAAAATTTTAAAAAATTAAAAAACACTTTTGGTACGTTGGGTTTTACTTTTTATTCATCTCACAGTATTTTCTAATTTCTTCTTTGATTTTTTTGGTTTATTGATTACTTAATAAAGTTTCCTTTAATTTCCACTTATCTATGAGCTTTTCAAATTTCTGTTATCAATTTCTAATTTCATCCCATTGTCAACAGAGAACTTACTTTGAATGGTTTAAATCCTATTACACCAATAGGCATTGTCATTTACAGACCTATCATATTTCCTGTGCTGGAATATACTCCTAGTGCACTTGAGAAGAATGTATTTTTTGTTGTTGTTGTCTGGTGAAGTGATCTATGGTTGTCTGTTAATTCTTCTTTGTTGATAGTCTAGTGCATCCTATGTCTTTGTTGATCTTCTGCCTAGTTTCTGTATCCATTATTGAAACAGAGATATTGAAGTCTCCACTTCTTTGTTGAATTATTTATTTCTTCTTTAAATTCTGTCAGTTTTGACTCATACCTCTGGGGGTTCCACAGTTAGGGGCATATATGTTTATAATTTTACAACTTGTCACAACTTCCAGATTGATCAATTTTTTTAACTTTATAAAATTTTCCTCTTTGCTAAAAACATTTTCATTGTAAAGTTTATTTTGCAACTTGATGAGACCTCGTTTCTACAATAAATCACAAAAACTAGCCGAGAATGGTGACATGTGTCTGCAGTTCCAACTACTTGGAAAGCTAAGACAGAAATGTTGCGTAAGCCCAGCAGTTTGAGGCTGTGGTGGGTGTGAGCGACAAGAATGAGACTAGGTGACAGGAATAACAAGAGTGAAACTCCAAGTCAAAAATAAATAAATAAATAGATGAATAAATAAATATTTTGCTTATAGTATAGCCACTCCAATTCTCTTATCATTGCCATTTGTCTTCTTGTTTTAATTTTTACTTATTTTTCTTTCTCTCTTTTATTTTTTTTTATTTTAAAGATGTGAGGTGCAATTCAGGGTTAGGTATACAAATGTTCATTATGCAGGTGCACTTGTTGATGAGATGTGGCCCTCCTTCCCCTGGCAGTTTCCCTTAACTGCCAGTCCCAACTCCTCTTCCCCTGGTAATTTCCCACTACTGCCAATCCTTTTTTTACAGCATTATGATAATTGTTCAAGGTCCACTTATGAGTGAGAACATATGGTACTCTATTTTTGTTTCTGTGATAGATCACAGAGCATGTCTCCATTTTCTGTACTTTAACTTTTAACCAATTTTGTCTTTGAATCTGAAGTGTGTCTCATATAGAAGGATTGAAATAAATATTTTAATCTCATATGACAATCTCTGTAGTTTTAATTGATTTGAACCCTTCACATTTTAGGTAACTCTTAATATGTTGGATTTACATCTGCCACTTTAATTCTTGTGTATTGTATTTCATGATCATGTAGGAGTGTATCGGTTAATTTACAGATATTTATGAGTTTCTCAGATTTTTAATATCTTCCAATTTTATTTTTGTCATTGATTTTGAGTGTAAATTTGTTGTGTTCAGATAACAGAATTTAATGTAGCTGAGCTTTCGCTTTTGCCATACATAATTGTGAAATCATGTTTGCTAGTTTTAAATTATGATGTTTGCAGCTCTGGTACTCAATAATAGATATATTTGTTAGCCATACTTCATTACAAGGACTTCTTATTGAATCTTTAAAAGAAATATCAATAAATAAAGTTAAAAAAATGATGGAAAACAAGAAAGATAATGTAAAAAATTTATAGAAACCAGTAAGACACAATTAAATCAAGGCTACTGGGTATAAAAAAGCAATGGACAACAAAGGTAAATGTACACACACCCATACACAATCAACATTAATCACCAGTTCTAACATTTGTAAAAATAATAAGTACAATTTGACTAAAAAACAAGGTTATAACTTTAATAAGTTTAATTACTGACAAACTTTTCACTAAAATAAATCTATATCTATATCCCTACATTTTATCTTAAAAAAAAACCTCATTCCATATAGTTTATCCTGATCTAAAAACTAAGAAATATGTCTAATCTTCTGGGATTTCAGAGTAAATTAAACTAATTCTCATGGCACTGGTTTTACTTTTTAAATTCTTATATCTATAAAGGAAATTGAATTCTCTCTACTAAAAGTTCAAGTCATAAATAACTAGAAACTTACTGTTTTTGGTTCTTGCTTTTTTTTTTAATAGCTTTTCATTTTTCCTGAAGGAAGCATCATATTACAAAATACAATACTGTTTTTACTTTTCAATATAAATTGTGTCTCCAGAGGCTCATGAACTATTTTAGAAACTGTTAATAAATGCCATATTCACTTCCCTAATTTATTTTGTATCAATAATAAATACATAGATATAATTAACTATAGGATGTGTTATTTCAAGTGGAAGGTCAAAAACGAGATTATCATTTGCTTAATAAGTAAGCACATAAACATCAAATAAATACAAGACTCTTCTCACTGGCTTTTACTCGGTCTGCCTTGATTGAAGGACAGTGAGCAGTACATCTTGCTAGTACACTTGGTTTTAGGGCTTTGAGTTTCTCCTTCCCTCTTTTACATTTGAATAAATCTGAATGGAGAGAATATGTACATTGTTATGTTCTAATCTTCACGGTAAAGGCCATTTTTTTTTTTTTTTAACCAAGTGACATTCAAGGTATTCCAGTGTGACCTGCCATTGAGTGTGTAAGTGTGTCTTTTGAGGGGGTTTCACATTAGAGATTTCGTTCTTGTCCCAAATCTAAGTTGTATTCTTCCACAAGTTGGAATAAAATTGATTTTTGGCTCCCAATACCTGATTCTTTTGGTTGTCCCCCAGTTGATTCTGAACTGGGTTGGGAGAAGAATTTTATTTTATTAGAAATATTTGTACACCATCATCTGTTAATTGATTGGGACTCTTCAGAATAGTGTGAATAAATTGAAGATATAAATGTAATTTAAAAGCAAGTCCCTGGAATTGCCAAAGAGGTGACTGCAGTACTAAAACGAGATGACATTGATTTGCTTTGAATGGGGTTTAATCTGATTGTTTGCATGCTTTGTTTTTGTTTTCTTTTGTTTTGTTTCCACTACAGTGTACAACACAGTAGTTTTCCTTTGCCTTCACTTTAACTTTCTGTGGTTTCAGTTTTCCATGATCAAGTGTGAAATGGAAAATTTCAGAAGTAAATAATTTGTAACTCTATAATTGTATGCAATTCTTAGTAGCATTGGAAATAACTTTTGTTTCATCTCGGAGTGTGAATCTTCCCTTTGTCCATACTCACTTAGTAGCTTTCTAGTTTATCAGATCCACTGTCACTTTTTTGCAGTGCTTGTGTTTGTCTTGCTTATTTTACTGAATAATAGTTCAAAAATGCAGCAGTAGTGTTGTTGGTATGTTATAGTTGTTCTGTTGTATTATTAATTATTGAGATTAATCTCTTACTGTGCTAATGTGTAAATTAAACTTTATCATAGCTATGAATTTCTAATAAAAATATCTGCAGTTCCAGATACACACTAGGGATCTTGGAATGTATCCCCTGCAAATAAGAGACTATCATTTTTGATATTGCCTCCTGCTTCTATGTAGCCTAAGTGAGATGTGTTAGCCTGTGTAAACCTTGTGGGATTATGACCTAATAATAACCATAGTGTTTTATGTCTCTATCCATGATTAAATATCTATGTGTGTGTGTATGTGTCCCATATACATAAATATATAAATATACATGGGAGTCATATATATGTTCTCAGAATAGAAACAGCCAAAGAGGCTTTTATAACAAACTCATTCTTGTGATAATTAATACACTCCCTTAATAACTCATTAATCCATAATCCCATTAACTCACTGAGCCATGAATGGATTACTCCATTCATGTAAGTAGTGTCCTCATCACCCCACTATCTCTAGGTGGTCCCACCTCTTAATACAATCACATTGAAGATTAAATTTCAGCGTTAGTTTCAGAAGGGACAAGGTTTCAAATCATGGCCAGGAGTGATTAATCTGATCTGTGATTTTTTTTAAATAAAAAAATAATAAAACCAGTAATTGTGTATCCTCAACCTAGAATTTCCTTTTCTCCCAAAATATCCTGCAGGTATTCTTCAATCTGACACTCTTCCTCTTAAAGAAAGAATAGTGGTTGTTCAGTACTACCTGACATAGATTGAATATAATGTTAGAATCCTCTATTATAAAAACATCTAAATTTTCCTAGATTCTACTCTACCAGTGATAAAGTTGTTATGCTTATATTTATATTTCAGACTCTTATGCTTCTTTTTGTTATATTTTAGAATTGGAAGAAAGAGACAGATTTTTTAAAATAAATACATGCAATGAAAGTGTAAATATTTGATCTTTTTTGGTTAGGCTTCAATTGTTTGAAGGTTTTCTTTCTAAATGCTTTGCAACTTTCAGAAAGTTATGCTAATATTTAAATACTACCGACATAAATATGCTAGAAGTTGACAGATTATATTTAATGTTAACACAAAATTTAGTGGAAATTTTTATAGACAAATTTGGATTTTGTTCACTCATTAATTAATGGATGCAACTGACTTGAGATATTTTCTTCTAATTTTTAACCATGTGCTACCAGAGATACCTTATGTCTCTATCCTATACCATCAAGAAACAAATAGCACTACCTTGCGCTCAAGATTTTAGAAAATGTATATGAAGCATTTCATGTATTTTAAGATCAATAGACAGTTATTATTAGTGTCAATTCTCACCATTATTTCCTTGTGCCCTTTGAAGAAATCAAATGTATAATGAATAAAAATATAAATACATAACAATTGACCTGTGGTCCTTAATTAATAATATCCCATATTAATTTGCATATTATTTAAAAAGGAAGCACTGAAATTAATCACTGCAGGGATGGTAGCAACAACACAAATGTAGGACCTTTACATAATGGGTCTTCTTTTACACATGAAAGCATGGAACAAAAGTCATTCTACCAAAAAGATAACTGCACACACATGTTTGTTACAGCACGAGTCACAATAACAAAAACAGAACCAACCAAAAAAAATGCAAAAATAGCAAAAACATGGAACCAACCAAAAAAAATGTAGTGCATATACACAATGAAATATCATGCAGTCATAAAGAAGAACAAACAGGTGGATTTTGCAGCAACTTGGATGGATTTAGAGTCTATCATACTCAGTGGTCTATCACAGAAACAAAGTACAGAGTACTATATATTGTCACTCATAAGTGGACCTTGAACAATTATCTTAATACCATACGAAAGAGATTGGCAGTAGTGGGAAACTGCTGGGGAGGGGGTGAGATTAGGGTAACTGCCAGAGGGGGGAGGGGCACACCTCATCAACAAGGGAACCTGTATAATGAACATTTATATACCTAACCCTGAATTGTACCCCAAATCTTTAAAGGAAAAAAAATTTTTTAAAAAGAAAGCACATAAGTAACAACTATCTTTCTCATTATCTTATAGATGTAACCCATAAATTTAGTTTATTTTAAGCATTTTAAATATTTAATTTCTTTTTGCTTTTTTTCTTTTTTAGATATGCCATAAGCATAACAGACAGGATGATGTAAGGAAGGTAATGTAGTCGGAAAAGAGTTAAATTTTTGCATTTAAGTTTATATTTAGAATAAATATAAAATGCTTTCCATTTACTGCCTATATATAGCAAGCCATATCTATGTTCTGAAAATAATAGCTAATAGTTGTCTTTGTGATTTTCACGCACACAAAAGATAAGCAGTATATGTTTCTGTCAAGTAGTATTAATCACTTTTTGATAAGCAATCTTTCTAAATATTTTAAGTTAATTTACTAGAACTGTATTACCAGTACTTATAAAATTAGTATGTGTTAGTAGTTAAGTAATTCATGCAATATTGTGTTGGTCAGATTTTTAAAAAATTTTTAATTTTTTTTTCATTCATAATGTACTCCCCAATTTTTTAAAAGACATTACTGCCTTCTAACATACTGAGAAATTGTGTTGCTTAAAATCATGTAATATCAGAAAGATTGATTTTGAAAAGATACATGTAAGAATGAGCTATTCCACTCTTTTGTGGAGGACCTAAGTCACTTCAAAAGGAAGAAGCTGCCTTGATTTACAGCCTAAGAACAATAGATGGTAAAGCCCTTCAGGTAAGGACTTTCTGGAGTCAGAATCCCAAATCAATTTTCACACTGTATTTTCCGAGGAAATGGTATTTCAGTTGACTTTCCAGCAGAGACCTGATGCTGATTCCCACATTTATTCATAACCCTGCTTTTCTTTGAGCCATATAAAAGCAGTGCTCCATTTTCCCCTAAAGCCACCCTTTCCACAAATACTGTAATTCATCTTTTCTTTGTTTGTTGAGTTGTTCCATGGCTGCTCAGGCAGGCTGTTTACCAGTAATAAAAAAGTAAAGTTTTATGCTTTGTTTTGGTTTTTTTGACTCTGATTTGACTAGGAAAATTTATTTGTCAAAATTTTAAGATAAATGTGAATGAGCAGAGAACTCTTACTGAAAACACAATAGTAAATAAAAAGGATGTACTGCTTTCCTCATAATACTTACTTGTAATGAGGAATACTGTCAGTAACAAAAATGCATAATTATTATAATTTAAATGATGATTATTTATAATAAGATAAACAATACAATTGGAACGAGTGGTTGAAGGGAAAAATAAATATGATATACTGGTTGGAAATGCCTCCCTCAGGAAGGAATATACCAAATTAGTACTAAACGATGACAAGTGTCACATATTGGGTTATTTTACAGAAAGGCATTCCCAAAGACAGAGATCATAGAATATGAACAAGATTGGCAGATATGGGTTAGAAAAGCTGAACTAGAAACAAATTATGTAAAGATTATGAGATAAGCTTTATTTCATTTTAGATCTAGTGGGAAGTTTTGAGAAGAGTGAGAAATGAACTTTATGGGAAAAAGAAAGAAAAAGTCCAGTTTTGAAACTGTTGGAGAGGTACAGGCAAAAGATAAAACTAGAGATATATTGAAATAAAACATTCAAAACTATCACCAAGATTTTAGGTCTCAGCTACTGGGAGCATGCTGGTGACATTATTTGAAAATACAAGAGAAAAAAAGAGAAGTTGAATTTCATTAGGATTGTCTTTTTGTGGTAAACAACTTAAAAGACAAAGTATATTAAATAACTACTCTTGAAGTTTGGACAACAGACAACACAAGATTTTGGTCACTGAAAGAAGGAAGACAAATGAGGTGAATCCAATAATTGCTTCAATACAGTGCCTGAAGGCAGTTTTCAGGCCAAAGTAGACAGAAAACAAAATAAAAACTAACATCACTGAGTTGAGAAAAAGTTTATACTCAGGGAAGGTAATGTCACTAGAAATTGGACTGCAGAGATCCAGGGAAGAAAACTTGGATTTGGGGATAAAACTTCTTAAGATTCCTTCCTATGGAAAGAACTACTTAAAAGCAGTAGGCTAAGCAATGATCAGAATTTATCCAAGGCTTTGAACAGTTATGTTTACAACAGGTAGAAAAGACATCATAATACATGCAGGTAGAAACTTTAAAATGGCTTACATTAAAACAAAGCTGAATTAACTTAAAAATAAAAACTATTCTGAATTTGCCAAAATGAAGCTTAAAAGTAAGTGACAACATTTTGAAAACTGTTGGGCAAAGGAAATACAACACAATTTGGACAACTAAAACATATTCAGCACTCCCAAAACACAAAGTTTAAAATATTTATTACCCAGTCAAAACTTATTCAGCATGCCAAGAAGAATAAATGAGATTAACAATGAAGACAATGAAAATTATTTTTAAAAATTGACAGAAATGATAAACATTATAAAATTAGAGCAGAAAGTAAATAATCAAAGCAAATAATGATATTTTAAATGTATTCAAAGAAGCAAAGAAAATGATAAATGAAGTAATAAATAATTGAAGATATGAAAATTAGCTAAACAGAAGCTCCAGAGATTAGCAATACAATATCTGAAGTAAAAAAAATAAGAAAATAAAAACCAATGAACTGAACGAATGGGATAAAAGTAGATTAAGTTTTATGGGGAAAAAAGACCAAAATGAAGTAATATTAGAAAAAAGAGTAAAAATAATGATAATAATAATAACAAAAACTTAAGGGACTCTGAGATGAGAGGAGAGAGAGAGAAAACCAGAAAATATTTGAAGAGATAGTGAGTGCAAGAAAATTCCAAATTTAATAAAATGTATTAAGCCAAAGTTCAACAAACTCAATGAAGCCCAAACAAAAGAAACATGAAGAAAATCCTACCAAGGTACATCATAATCAAGTTACTAATATCAGGTCATAAAAATAAACTCATGAAGGTAACCAGAAAAAGAATATCATATTACAGAGAAAAAGCAAGGATAATAATAACTCTAACTGAGTCCAAAATTGTTCTGTTCACCACATAACAGCCACTCTCATCACTTTTGCTCAACATAGTACTGAAAGTTCCAGTCAGATCAGTCAGGCAAAAAACCACCAGATAAATGAGTGCATATTATTTAAATCGAAAGGAAGAAAAACGCTGTCTTTTTTTGCTGATGACAAAATTTCATACATAAAGAACTTTAAGGACTCCACCACTAATCTGTTAAAACTAATAAATTCAGTAAGTTGCAGGATAAAAGAAAAATCACATAAATTCATAGCATTTCTCCACACTAACAAAGACTGATCAAAAAATTAAGAAAATCTCACATTAATATAAAAATAATTTTTGAAACTTGTGAATAAATTTGCTCAAGGTGGTGAAGCATTTATATATTGAACATTATTAGTCACTGATGAAAACAACTGAAGAAGACACAAATAAATGGAATGTTAGCTTGTGTTCATATATTAAAATAATTTTTATTGTCAACATACCTAAAAAATATCTACAAATTCAATCCCATTCCTATCAAAATTCCAATTTTAATAAAAGTATAGAAACTCTTCAAAAATTAATATTAACGACAAAAGACTCCAAATACCCAAAGCAGTCTTGAGAAAACCAAAGTTGGAGATAACTTACTATCTGATTTCAGACTATATTACAAATCCATCATAATTAAAACAATACAGTAATACTATAAAAATATGCACATATACTATGGAACAGAATAGAGAGAGCAGACATAATCCACATACACAAATTCAGAAAATTCTTGACAAGAAAGTCAAAGATATACAATAAAAAATAAATAGTATCTTCAAAAAATGGTATTGGGAAAACTAGATAATCATATGCAAAATAATAAAATGAGATCCTTATTTTATACTATGCATAAAAATTAATTCAAAATGAATCAAAGACTTAAAATAAGACTTAAAACTTAAAACTTTTAGATGAAAACATAGAAAAAAGATACCTTGACATTTGTTTTGGCAGTGATTTATATATATATAAATATATATATATATAAATATAGATATTTATATATATAAATATAGATAAGTATAGATATATATAAATATATATGACTCCAAAATAACCGATAATATAAGCAAAAATTAACAAGTATGAGTACATTCAACCTAAAAACCTCAGCTCAGAAAAAAGAAAGAAAGAAAGAAAGAAATCAACAAAATGAGAAGGCTAAAATTCAGAACTGAAGAAGGTATTTGTAAACTACATATCTGATAAGTTATTAGCATCAAAATACATAAGGGACTTATATAACTATATAGCTAAGAAAACAAAGTATCAGATTTTAAAATGGACAAAAGACCTGGCTAGACATTTTTTTTTTCCTAAGAAGACAGAAATGGCCAACAAGTATTTGAAAAGGTTTACAACATTATTAATAATCAGGAAAATGCAAATTACAACCACAATGATGTATCATCTTATATTTGTTAGGATAACTATTAAAGAAATAAGACACAAGTATTGACAATGATGTGAAGAAAAGAAAAGGGAACTCTTGTATACAGTTGATGGGAATGTACACTGTATAGCCATTGTTAAAAACAGTGTGGAGTTTCCTTCAAAAATTAAAAATAGAACTACCTTATAATCTAACAATTTGACTTATGGGCAAATGAAATCACTGTAGTGACTATACCTTGTATATCTACATTTATGTTCATTGCAACATTCTTCACAATAGGTAAACCAGGAAAACAATATAAGTGTTTTCACTGATGTTGAATTGATAAGGGAAATTTGGTATATACAATGGTTATGCTTCATATATTCATATATACAACAAATAATATTCATCTTTAAAAATAAGAAAATTGTGCTATTTGAGACAACATAAATGAACCTGGAGAACATTATGCTACGTTTCATGAGCTAGATGCAAAAAGATAAATACTTTTTTAAAATCTCATTTACATATGGAATCTGAAAAAATTGAACTTATAGAATAGAAACAATAATAGTGCATTCTGAAAGCTTGAGTTGGGGGAGATGGGAATATGTTGGTCAAAGTGTACAAATTCTCAGTTATAAGATGAGTAAGTTCTGGGGATCAAATGTACAGCATGGTAACTATATTTAACAATTCTCTATGACCATTTACCTCATTTTATTGTACTTCTCAGATATTGTATTTTTTACAAAGTAAAGTTTTCTGGCAATCTCACATCGAATAAGTCTGTTGATGCCACTTTTCCCTGATCTTTTATATCAATACTATAATTTTCGGGGGATGCCATGAATTGCACTCATTTTAGACAATGACTTAATTAGTAAATGTCAATTCTGACTGCTCCATTGAGTAGATGTACCTCCACCCCTTTCCCCCGCCTTAGGCCTCCCTCTTCTCCAAGACACAACAATTTTGAAATTAGACAAATTAATAGTTAACCCTGTACTCAACTCTAAATGTTCACGGGAAAGGAAGAATTGCCAATTTCTAACTTAAAATCAAAATCTAGAAATGATTAAACTTAGTGAAGCCGAAATGTCGAAAAGTGAGACAGGTTGAATGTGAGGCCTCTAGCATCAAACAGCCAAATTGTAAATGAAAATAAAAAGTTCTTGAAATAAATTAAAATACACAAATGGTAAGAAAGCTAACCTAAATGATGACATGGAAAAAAAAATTACTAGTCTGGATTCAAGATCAAACCAACTACAAAATCTCCTTAAGTCAAAGTCTAATCCAGAACATGACCCTAATTCTCTTCAATTCTATAAAGTTTAAGAGCCATGAAGAAGCTGCAGAAGAAAAATTTGAAGCTAACAGAGATCGGTCCATGAGGTTTTTAAAAATAAGACAGTTAAAACATAAGCAAGTGCTGATGTATAAGCTGTAGTGGATTATGTAGAAGATTTATATAAGAGGATTGATGGAAGTGGCTACAGTAAACAGCAGAATTTTAATGTAGATGATATAGACTTCTATTGGAAAAATATACCATCTAGGACTTTCCTAGTTAGGAAAGGTTAATGCTTGCTTCAAAACTTCAAAGGACAGGCTGACTTTCTTGTCAGGGACCACTGTAGTTGATGACTTTTAGTTAAAGCCAATCCACATTTACTATTTTTAAAATCATAGGGTCCTTAATAATTATACTAAGTCTACTGTGGCTTAAATGGAGCCATAAAACCCAGAGGACATCTGTTTGCAGCATGATTTACTGGATATTTTAAGCCCTCTGTTGGGATCTACTGCTCAGATAAGATTCCTTTCAAAATATGACTACTCACTGACAGTGTACCTAGTCACCCAAGAGTTCTGATGAAGATGTACAAGAAAATTAATGTTATTTCCATGCTTTCTAACCTAATATCCATTATGCAGTATATGGATCAAGAAGTAATTTCAACTGTCAAATCATCACACAGAAAATACACTTTTAAATATTGCAGCTGCCACAGCAGCAGTTCCTCTGATGAATTTGATAAAAGGAAATTGAAAACTTGAAAAGTATTCACTATTCCAGATACCATTAAGATTATTAACAATTGGCTGGGTGTGGTGGTGCAAACCTGTAATCCCAGCACTTTAGGAGACCAAGGTGAGGGGATTGCCTGAGCCCACGGGTTTGAGAACAGCCTGAGCAACTTGGCAATATCACATCTCTACAATAAATAAATAAATTTTTACAAATAGCCAGGCGTAGTAGCACATACCTGTAGTTCTGGTTACTTGGAAGGCTAAGGTGGAACAATCATCTAGCCCAGCAGGTTGACACTGGGCTAGATGATTCTTCCACCTTAGCCTTCCAAGTAACAAAAACTACAGGTGTGTGCTACAGGGTGGCCGTGGGTGTGCCACTGCACTCAAGTCTGAGCAACAGAGTGAGACCCCCCAACTCAAAAAAATAATAATATTAAGGATTTATGAAAGAAGGTGAAAATATTAAAATTAACAGGGATTTGGAAGAAATTGATCTCAACCCTCATGGGTAACTTTGAGGACTTCAAGACTTCAGTGGAGCACATAAGTGCAGATGTGGTGGAAATTTCAAGAGAACTTCAATTAAAAATGCAGCCTAAAGATGTGACTAATTTTCTATAAGCTCTGATAAACTTTAATGAACTAGGAGTCACTTTTTATGGATGGGCAAAGAAAGTGGTTACTTGAGATGAATTCTGTTCCTGTGAAGATGATGTGAACGTTGTTGAAATGACAAGAAAGGATTTAGAATATTACATGAACTTAGTTGATAAGCAATGGTAGCAATTTAGAGGGTTAATTATAAAATTGAAAACGAGTTCTGTTAATAAAATCTTTGTGAAAGAAATGGCCAGTGGATGTGGCAGACATCGTTGTTGTATTACTTTAAGAAACTGTCACAGTATCCCAGTCTTTAGTAAACACCACCCTGATCAGTCAGTGGGTCATGGCCATTACAATTAAGGCAAGGCCCTGCACCAGAAAAAATATTGTGACTCGCTGAAGACTCAGATGATCATTAGAGTTTTTTCTTTTAGCAATAAAGTGTTTTCAAATTAAGATATGTACTTTTTTTTTTTTTTTTGAGTTGCTGTGTCACTCTTGTCACCCAGGCTGGACTGCAGTGGCATGCTTATAGCAGTTCGAACTGCTGGGCTTAGGCAATCCTTCTACCTCAGCCTTCAAAGTACCTGGAACTACAGATATACCTGACTAGTTTTTTGTGATTTATTCTGAAATGAGGTCTTGCCAAGTTGCCCAGACTGGTCTCGAACCCTCGGGCTCAGGCAATTCTCTTGCCTCGGCCTCCCAAAGTGCTGGGATTACAGACTGTGTCACCGCACCTGGCCAAGTATGTACTTTTTTAGACAGAATTCTATTTCACATTTAACAGAATATAGTATAGTGCAAACATAACTTTTATATGTACTGAGAACAAAAAAAAAATTGTATGACTCTATTACAATATTGTTTTATTGTGATCGTCTGAAACCAAACCTGCAATATCTCCAAGTTACACCTGGACTAAGTATTTATGAGTAGTAGAGTATTAACACTATAATAGGCTCCTGACCAGTCTTCTCTGAAAAATTGATTTGCATTGTTAATTATGCATTATTACTTCAAAGTCACCAATGAATGTGTAATAAATTACAAAATTAGGATTAAGTGGACTTCCTAGGTTGCTACAGTTTAAAGTATCTAAGCTGTGCTGTTTTGACAATTTGGCAATAAACCTTGCCCTTTAGATGGCTGAGAAAGAGATAGCAGATGCCACAAAACAGAAACTAGCTAAGTAAAAACATGTATGACACGTTCATAGACAATTGTTTCTAAGGGTCTTGAGACAACATAAACATGACAACTCTGTATCATTGTGCCACTTCTCACTTATCCATTTTCTCCCATCCAGAAATAATATGCAATGATGAATTTCAAGAAATAAGAAATAGAGCTAAGAGAGGAAAATGTCTCCATGTAAGTCCAAGAGAGATTTAACTTTAAAAAGGAAGTGCCTGCCTACACTTCCTGTCTTGTGCTGTTGTGTTCTGATGGTATACATTCTTTGTTACATGCAACTCTAATAGAGATTTCTGCACATTTTATATGAATATGTTATTCTTGAGACTGGTGGCTATAGTTTTGGCCTTTTGTTATAGCATTTTTTTTTATATCTAATAGATTGGACTCAGTTTTTGCATCTCTGTCCAGGAACATGGAAAAAAGAACTGGAAACTTATATGAAGGTTTCACCTAGGTCATGGAGGAGGTGAATAGAAACCTCAATGTTAGAGTGATATATATTACTATAACTGCCTTTAATGTATTTAGCTCTATAGTGAAATAGCTTGCATGAGTTAGATTTAACCTCCATTTCCACTAACAAGAATGAAGCGGGATGACATATATGTAGATATCTTGATGCCAAAAATGATAACTATAACATCAGATTGGAAGAGTAAATTACCCTTGAAAATTCTACCTTAAGCATTAGTAGTAGAAATTCAGAAGTTTTATGAGTTTCTTTGATGAAAGAAAATCTGTTGTTCCACAAAAGACATTTTCTGTATTTTCTTTTACTTTTATGACTCATCAGTACAAATAGCATTTATAATTTAATTTTAATTTTATCATAATGTAAATAAATAATAGAATTATTTAATTTTCAAAATTTTTTTTCAAGTGTTGATACCTAGATCATTAGAACACAACCGCTTCCATGGTTGACTGGATTCAACTGATATTGAACTAAACCAACATTTTTAATCTTTATGATAACGATAAACAAATTACAAAGTGCATTCTTGTTTTTAAAAATTTAAAGCATATGACCACTTAAACCTGTATATTTTGCTGTAGAATCATTTAAAGCCAATCATATGACATGAAAAAATATACTCATGCTTTAAAAAAACCAAACATTATGATCTTTATAATCTCATCCAAAAAAAGTCATAATGTCTGGCTGTTGTGATTCTGATAGTTTGCTTTGTCTGTTTTTTTAATGAAAATTTTTCTTCGTTAATTCATATAATGATATTTTAGACTTGAAAATCCTGGCTTAAATCAACACACTTTTTGAAACTTTCTGAATTTTAATGCAATATTTCAGTGTGAGGAAATATCAGATAATAGTGTCAATCAATAGAGCATTTTCTCACAGGTACACATCTATTTAAATAAGATCAAACAGTGACCTGGTTAACAGAATCAGAATAAATATAGCTAAATCAATAAAGGCACTGATGATATTTAGCCTGGAGAAGAAAAAACTTAGCAGGAAATATAATGACTGTAATTCAATATTTGACAATGTCATAGAGAAACAAAATATGATAATTATTTCATGTAGCTTTAAAAGACGATAAAATAAGGTGTTAAAAAATGAGTAATCTAATTTCAATACATTGATTAATTTTATAACATTTTCAGCTTCCCAACAATGGAATAGACTCTCTTGCAAATTGTTAAACTTTCTGTCATTATCATCTGTCAGGTTACCACGTAGGGGATTTCAACACTGAATAAACAATAAACTTTAAGATACTCTGTTCCTCTGTTAAGACCCTCAAACCCAATCCTTCATTCTTTTTTAGTGATATAGTAATTGTGTTGTGTTTTGTTAGATTTGGAACTGGGAGGAAAATGATGTCAGTCAGGCTTCCTCTCTTGACCGGAACAAGAAAACACTCTTTTATGACTTAACAAGCTGATGAAAGGGGTGGAATGTGAGTGAAATGATGCCAGTCAGGCTTCCTCGCCTGGGCAGAAAAAGATAACATTCCCTTGTGATTAAATAAGCTGATGTAGGAGTGGAGTGTGAAGGAAATGATGTCGGTCAGACTTCCTCACTTGGCCAGAACAAAATAATGTTCTCTTATGACTAAGCAAGCTGATGTAACTTGTTAGAGATAACCATGATCTCAAGATCTGGCATCAAGTCACTACTGTGTACGTATGTATAAAACCGAACCTAGATAAATCTCGGGGTGAACACCACTCCCATTGTAGTCACTAGCTGCTGCTATTAAAATGCTATGAACCTTCCTAAGGCTCCTCAATTTTTCTTTAGCCTGTCCAAATCCAGTGTGAACCTGCCTGGAATAAAGCTCCTCCAGAACACTTGACATAGTTGGCAGAATATATTTCAGGTCGGTATGGTGCCTGCTGCCCAGGGAATGAAGGAATTTCAGGATGGCCCACCACTAGTATGTGACATCCTGTGGCTGCAGTGTTATCTGCCCGGCTGGCCCCCTAGGAGTGGGATAAAGTATGTAAAATGTCCATTAACATGAAAAAGGCTTTGCATAACCTGGAAGAAATGTTTGAAAAATGGGGAATGCCAGCTACTGTCAGAGCTGTGGGGTGAGTGTTTCTGATCACCCTCCAGGAAAAGACTAATCTCCATCTGCAGGCCAAGGCACGGGAAAGGAAGTTGCAGCAATGGTGGAGAGAGGAAAAGGAAGGACGTTGGGCTAAGGAAGAAACAATGCAAGTATTGGAACAGGAGGTACACTCCCTGAAAGGATGACCTCCACCCTTATATTGACAGAAGTGGTCTCCTCTGATGAAGACAACCCTGTTTTTATATTTCAAGCCTGACCTGTTGTTACTCAAAAGGTAAAACCCAGCAGCCAAGGACCACCACAGCTCAACCACAACCTCCACTGCATGTTATCGAACAGTAGATTTTTCAACCATATACACAAGTCAAATTAGTGGAGCTAGGGGCTAAATTCAGGCAAAAGCCCACATAATTGCTTTTCTGTGATTCTTGCACCCCTGGAATGTAAGAGTGGATGGGGTATTGCTATCCGGAGTAGAGGTGGAAAAGCTAGCCTCCCTTACCACCCATCTGATGCTACAGTTGCATTTACAGAATGCTAGACAGCTGCAAGGGAACCATTCTTGTTAGAATGACTAATAGTGGAAGCCCATACAGTTTGGCCAAATGCAGGAGATTGCCTCAGAGTCACCTCTAGATGGCAGACGTATGAGGAAGACCAGTAAGTACTTAGAGAACTGGATATGCGGAACGCCATCTGCAATGCTGGAGCTCAGGGGCTAGACTCAGAAACATTTTCCACCGATATGCACGATCAAATATTGCAGACTGCCCCTTCAGCTTTGTTTGGGCTGCTGGTAGCCATGTTGGCTCCATATGTAGGGCAACCTATAACTAATGTCACACAAATGGTGCCAGACCAAGGGGAAGCTGAAACAATATGTACCTGAAAAGGAGTGAGGGTAGCTACAAAAGACAAAGGAAAAAAGTTCTGCCAGAGGTCTGTGACAGGTAACCCTCAGGCAAATGTGCAGATTTGTTAGCAGCAAGAGTAGATTGGGCAAAACTGAATGGAAAGTCTAATAGAATTTTGTTGGAGCTTTGGTAACAGCTAAAGCCAGAATAGAAATATGCTCCGCGGGGGAAGATTCGAGGAGAGGGAGGCACCTCTAAGCGACCAGCAGGTGTCAGGGTTGTAAAATTGCAAGACTTCATGTCGTAGGGCAGACAAGATTCCACAGCTCTTGAGAGTTGGGCTTTCAGTGTGGA
This sequence comes from Carlito syrichta, assembly GCF_000164805.1. Taxonomy (NCBI): domain Eukaryota; kingdom Metazoa; phylum Chordata; class Mammalia; order Primates; family Tarsiidae; genus Carlito; species Carlito syrichta. The sequence goes on along the minus strand of NW_007231619.1, from coordinate 587,158 downwards.
CTAGGGAACAGGCCAAGGACCCCAGGAGGGAGGGGTTACTGGGGACCAGATGCTTCATGTGGAATTTGCCTTAGTACTGGCCTTAGTAGATACTGGTGCTGAATGTACCCTCTTGTATGGAAACCCAGAGAAATAAAAAAGACTGCCTCTGGTTATTGATGTATATGATGGTAAGACTATCCGAGTCATAGTGGTACAAGTGGCTTTAGGAATAGGAAGACTACCCCATGAGAGTACACTGTATATGTGTCCCCTACACCAGAATATATCCTGAGAATAGATGCTCTGCAGGGTTTATGGTTAAAAACTACTGATGGAGAATTCAGGTTGAGGGCGTGAACTGTTAAGGCAATAAGAAGAAGGCATGCCAAACAATCTTCTGTAGTCTTACCACCCCCTATACTGGTTGCTAATACTAAACATTACCACCTCCCAGGATGCCGGGAAGAGATTACAGTCAACATAAGAGAACTGGAGAAAGTGGGTATTATATAACCTGAGTTTAGTCCATATAACTGTCCTGTATGGCCTGCTAGAAAATCAGATGTCACCTGGTATATGACTGCTGATTATAAGGGACTCAATAAGATGACTGCTCCATGCCTTCCATTGCTGTCTTGTTGGACCCCCTAGCCCATGAGCTAGGACATCATTATGCAGTGGATTTGGTTAAAGCATTCTTTTATGTAGATATTGCTCCTGAAAGATAAGAACCTTTCACTTTTACTTGGAAAGGCCACCAATGGACATTTACAGTCTTGCCACAAAGATACTTACATATTCCTCCTGACTATTATAGGTTTATTGATTAGGTTGACAACAGAATATCTTGTTGCTGGTACCCACAACCCTAAACCGTGGGGAGTGACTAGAATGGACTTGACCATGGAAGGTGGCAACTCAAAAAATGAACCCTAATGTAAATTCTAGATTTCTGTTAATGATATATCAATATCGGCTCATCAACACAACAAAGGCATCTTGCTGCAAACCTAATGCAAGATATTAATAGGAAATGCTAGGGTAAGAGGGATTAACAGATATATTTGGAACTCTCTCTACTCTTTGTTCAATTTTACTGTTAACTTAAAACTGCCTTAAAATGTGTATTTTTTAAATGCAAGATATAAATGTTCTTTGCTACTGGTATGTCACTGACTCTAGACATTCTCAGAAAGTTGAACTAGAAAAAAAATTTATGCACACAAATACACACAGGGTTCAGACAAATGAGTACATCCACATAAACCACAAATCCTCAATTGCAGGTTTTGCCTATTCTAGAAAGTTCCCTTATTTTCCTTCTCTCATCTTTCTTTTCTTCATCTCGAGGCAGTTACAGTTTTGTTTTATTTATTTATTTTTTTTGTTTCCCTGTGAAATATTATTTTTGTTTTTAAAAAATTTCTTAATTTATATGACTTCTTTTTGTCCTGCTTTTTAGATAGCTTAGTGTAAGATTCTGGTAAATGTAAAGATCACTAATTTTTAAAAAATTACTGGGGTGTAAAATCAGTTTTTAAAAATGTCTTTTCTTGTCGGTAAAACAAACGTTTTTATTTTTATACTGTATTTTATCTATTTTCATTATAGCTATAACTTTTTGTTAGCTTTTATGTTTATTTACTGGGATTAATATATGATAGTTAACTTTTCACTGTCTATTTAGTGTTAATTTATTACTTACATAAAATATTGGAATTTTGTGCTAATATAGCTATATCATATGTTCATACTAATGTGTGATACATATACTTATCATACACAAAGCTAAACTGAATGCTTTATTAAAGTTGTCCTTAATATCTTATGAGAATTAAGATTAATGTTAAGATATTAAATGAAACAATAGATATATTTCTGTTGATGAAATTATTAGCTTTAAGTTATAAAAATGTCAAGTTGATATGAATCTCATTAAACAAAAGTAACTTGTAGTCTTTAAAAAGTTTCAGCAAATATATATTAACAGTCTTTTTCTAGTGGCAAAATTTAACTTTCACCAATGAAAATCACTTATTTTTGCTTGCTTTATTAAAAGGATTTTGTGAATGACTCTGTGGAAAGTAGATTAGTTTTATGTGGGTTTTTTTTTTTTTAAAGCAGAGAAACCTTGAAAAATTTAAAGCCAAAGAAATGAACAAAGATTCTAAATTAAGAGGAAGCTCTTTGTTCTGCTTCTATTTTGGTAAGTTTAAAGTATTCATTCCAGGAGTTATTTTTAAATATCCTCTAAAAATACATATGGAATAAACTTACAGTAATCTGTCTCTATATTTATCTTTTTTTCTTTTCTTAACCTTATTTGATATTTTTAAAACTACCATCCCTGACATTTGTCCTTGTAATGTAGCAACATACATTCCACTATTTTGTCCGGTAAATTTTCCTGCATTATATTTTAAAACTAGTAGTTTCCACAAATGAGACAATTCACTCATACGCAGTAAAATTTGAAAATGCATTGTTTTGTCAATAATCCAAGTTTTATAAAAGACTTGAATCCTGGTTTTGGGACAAATGTCACTATGATGTAGTTATTTCAAAGGAAAGTAATGTGTATCTGAGACATGCTTGTTTCATTCTTTTTCTAAATCACTTTAGATTGTCAAGAAATGAAATCTGTAAAAATTGCAATATGCTTTATTGTCAATATCTAAAACAATTAATTCTTTTGCCTTTTATATTAAGATAAAATATTTCTTTCTGACACTAAGAGAATCCCCTATTTAAATTAAATTGGTTTTATGCAGGGTTTAAAATTATTTTCCTCGGTACACTGATCATTGATACTAGTTTGCATAGAAAAAATGTTCTGACATATACTGATATTTTTGTATTGTAAAGGGTGGTGTGTTGATAACTCTGAGTCTCTTTCCAGCATTTTGTTTTTCACTTCACCATTGAGGAAGTGGATTGTTTTATCTGACTGCTAAAATTAGACATGATAAGTTAACATGCTTGGGGATCAGATTATTTTTCTCAGTTTTCCACTCTCTGCTTGTATTGAAATTATGTATTCATACTCTGACAATTGAGCTTTTGATACCTCACATGGTGTGTCTTATACACTTTCCAGTCTCATTTATTTGTATTCATAAGCTTGATTTGGACCAGAGAATATGGGCAGAATTGTCAATAGGCCAATTCTGAGTCAAAATTTGAAGAGGCTTTCTTTATCTCCAGTCAGCCCTTTGTGCTTCAGTGATGTGTCATGAGAAAGGCATGTTCAGTGGGGTACTAACCAAGAAAAAAATAAGGGCACACAGAAAAAGATTTGAAGTTCCCTGCATCTTAAAGCAAAGGAACCCCACTGATACACAGCACTGTGAAAGAGAAAAAATAAACGCTTGTAGTTTTAAACTACTGAGTTTGGGATGGTGTGTTGCAAAGTACCATTGTACAAATGGTGAAGCAATACAACAGGACTGATTTATGCTGCTTCCACTAGGCAGGGAATTGTCCAAAGATAGCATTTGTCAATTTTTCTCTACAATGAGCCCTCTCCTTTCCAGACTGTTTATTCCTGGGTCACTAGTGCAACAAATGCTGAAATCCATTTATTATGTACATTTGGCTCTTAAGTAAGTTAATTCCTCCAGCTTATTCTCATATAGGGTAATATTTGTCTTTTTTTATTTTTTATTTTAAAGGTGTGAGACACAATTTAGGATTAGGAACATAAGTGATCATTATACAGGTAAAGTTTGGATATCCCTTTGGTCTCCATTTCACTGGGTTTGAGATCAGATACACTTATTAATGTTATTTGCTTCCCTTCTTCCTCCCCTGGCAGTTTCTTGCTATTGCAAATCCTTTTCTTATAATATTATGATAAATGCTCAGGGTCCACTTATGAATGAGAACATGTGATAATGAGTTATTTGTTTCTTTGGTAGATCTCTAAATCCATTGAATATTACAGAGTCTAAATCCATCGAAGTTGGATGCAAAGTCCATAATTTTTTCTTCTTTATGGCTGCATAATATTCTATCATGTATATGTACCACACTCTTTTTATTCAGTTCACTTTTGATGGACAACACTGTTGGTTCCATGTTTTTGCTATAAACATGTATGTACACATATCTTTTTATAAATTATTTAGGTATAAAATATTCAGGTATATTTCCAGAAGAGGGATTTCTGGGTCTCATGGAAGATCAAGTTTTAGAACTTTTAGGAATGACCACACTGTTTTCTACATAGGTTGTACTAGTTTACACTACCACTAAAAGAGTGGAAGCCTTCCCTTTACCCCTCATTCTCTCCAGCATCTGTTGTTTTTTGAGTTATTGATGATGGCCATCCTGACAGGAGTTAGGTGATATCTCAGTTTTAATCTCAGTTTGTTTTCATTTGCATTTCTTTAATGTTTAGTGAGGCTGTTGACAATTGAACAGGATAGAGATTCTGGAAGCAAAACCTCAATTTCTCAATCAACTTATCTTTGACAAAGGCTCCACCAACAATCACTGGAGGGAAGTGAACCTATATCAGTAAATGACCTTGGGAAAACTGATTGACCACATGCTATTTAAACAGGACCCCTACCTATCACCATACACAAAAGTTAACTCTAAATGGATCAAAGACCTAAATGTAAAACCTTGAATTATAAGAATCTTAGAAAACTCAGATGACGCCCTTACAGAAATTGTAAAAGGCAACCAACTCCTGATCAAAATCCCAGATGTTCATGCCATAAGAGATAAGAAAGACAAGTGGGATCTCATCTAACTTAAAAGCATCTGCAAAGCAAAAGAAATCATCAAGAGAGTGGAGATACAGTCCACAGAATAGGAAAAAATATTTGCCAACTGTAATTATGCCAAAGGCCTAAAATCCAGGATCTACAATGAATACAGATGTGCTGAAAAGAAAAAACAAACAGTCCTATTAAAAGTGGGCAAAATATAAGAATAGACACTTCTTAAAAGAAAACATATGTACAACCAACAGACATATACTTGTCTTCTATATTTACACTTTGGTTTATTCTTAACTTTTTTCAGAATAAAAGTGGCAGGGTGCTATATATTGGATACACCTTTAAAGTACCTGTATAGTATATATAATTGTGAAAAACATTTTACAGACATGTCAAATGATCTCAGAGGGATATTTGTTTTCCTTGTACAGTGAGAAAAATTTTAGCTGTAATTAGGGCTGGGGTGAGAAACATATACAAATGATTTAAATGCAGCAAGAAAATTTTTTTAAAAAGCTATTAAGAGTATGTTCCTCAGTATTTAGTGAATTTTCTAGGAATCCAGTTACAGAGTCACTCATCTTTTGTTTAGTCATTTAAATTAATTAGCATAAAAGTGTTATTAAATATTTTAGTCATACATTTAAAAACAAATAATAATATTAAAAATATCTTTGTGTGTGCCAGCATTAAAGAATTAGGCTCTAATGTTTACCAACAATTTAATGATCCTTCTGTTAAAGTATGAAATATGAGTCATTATTTAATATTACTTGAAATGCTGGTTGTTCATTTATATTCTGAAGAAATCAGGGGACATAAGCTAGAAAAAGATGGTTATTCTCCATAGAAATCTAAGAACACCTGGACACTTGTTAAATTAGTGTTTTATCGGTACATTCAAAATTCACACAATATGCATTCTTTTCTTTTCTTTTTTTTTTTTTTTTGAGTTGGAGTCTCACTCGGTCCCCAGACTGGAGTGCAGTGGCCGCTCCCGGCCACCACAGCCTTGACCTGCTGGGCTCCGGCGATCCTTCCGCCTCAGCCTTCCGAGTAGCCGAATTACAGGCATGCGCTACCATGCCCGGCTGATTTTTTGATTTATTGTAGAGATGAGGTCTCGTTGCCCAGGTGGGTCTCGAACCCGCAAACTCAGGCAATCCACTCACCTCAGCCTCCCAAAGGCATGGGATTACAGGATGAGCCACCGAGCCGGCACACATTCTTTTCAAGAGCACATGGACTCTTCCAAAATGGGCACAGCACAGTTTATATGAAAAACTCTAAAATTAGTTTTATTCAAATACTCAGGTATTAAAATCATACATGGTTGTATAATACATGTTTCTAATAGAATTAACTTAGAAATAAAAAATATAAGATAACTCAAAAATTCACAAATGTGTAGAAATTAAGCAGCAAAAAAAAAAAAAAAAAAAAAAGCCGGGCTCAGTGGCTCAGCCTGTAATCCCGCGCTTTGGGAGGCTGAGGTGAGTGGATGAGTGGATTGCCTGAGCCCGCGGGTTCGAGACCCGCCTGGGCAACTTGGCAAGATCTCATCTCTACAATAAATCAAAAAATCAGCCAGGCATGGTAACACATGCCTGTAATTCCGGCTACTCGGAAGACTGAGGCGGAAGGATCACCGGAGCGAGCAGGTCGAGGCTGCGGTGACCGGGAGTGGCCACTGCACTCCAGTCTGGGCAACAGAGTGAGACTCCAACTCAAAAAAAAATAAAATAAAATAAAAAGAAATTGCACTAATAATCATGATGTAGTTTGGAATGAGAGGTAATGAAGACATAGCATATCACATTTTGGAGACTGGCAGCTAAAACAGATTTTGAGGATTATAAATATAAAATATTAAAAGGAAAAAAATTAAAATAACAGCCTGACTTTCATTCATTATAACCAAGAAAATTAAACCCAATAGAGATACATAATTTAAATGTGAATAGATATAATCAAAATTTTAATAAAATTAATAAACATTAAAAATCAGATCAAGAAAGAAAAAACAAACTAAGCATACTGTACTATTGATCCTTCAGTCACAAATGATAAGATAGTAATATAAACAACTTTGCAGGAATAAATTTGAGAACTTCAATGAAATGCATAAAATATTTGAGGAAGAAAAGCACTTATAAAAGCATAAACAAGAACAACTATTTTAAAAAATTATCTTTATATGTTACAAAATTATGACCTCAGAATAAAAATGACATCAAAACCTGAAAAGAAAAACAAACACAATTTTGGAAATTTTGAAATTACCAAAGAAACCCAATATTTAAATTTTGCAATTTCACTGGAAATATGCCATATAAAATTTCAATAGCATAGTATAACTATACTGAATTAAATGTTATTTTATTAAATTATTTTCTTATTTTTGCATAGCTGTGATCATGTCCTCTGAATTATTCAGGTTGTAGAACAACCCTCATTTCTGGTGATATTAAAAATAATTGATATATTTGCACTTAAGGAGAAGTAAATCACTGTGCTATTGTAACAATCTGCAAGACTAGAAACATATCTAACAAAAGCGATACCCTTTAAACTCCAAAACGCTGCTGAGTAAAATTAAGAAAGCCATGTATTCATGAAGAAATAGTCAAGTTTCATGGATTGAGAAATCTAAAAATATTACGATATTAAGGCTGACCGAATTGGTTTAAAAGTTCGAAGTGAGCACAAACAATCTCAATAACTTTATGTCGAATTTATTTTTTAATGTTAATTCTATATATAATATAGAAATGCAACATGCCTTGAATTTTCAAGACAAGCTTGAGAGGAGAGAAGTTAAAATACCAGAATTAAATACATACTATAAAGCAGCAGTAATAAAGAGAACATTAAGATTATTGTCTCTGAAGTAAATAAAACAAAATTAAGGTTCCAGAAACCAGAAATAAATAGGTCTCACTGTATCTTTAGAATAGCATAATTACACAAAAAGAAAACTTACTCAAGGAACTATATAGCAGTGAAATTACCATGTATCTTCAGATTAAAGACAAAAAAGTAAATAAATATTAAATTGAAAGCAGCACATACATTTTCTCAGTGATACTGATAAGCAATTGTGAAAAAAATTCTGTTTTGTTATACGATTGAGAAAATGACAAAACTGAGAGGTAGATTTCTTCTTATTAGAGAAAGTAAGCTAGAAGTATAAAATGGGAAAGGCAAGGAAGAATCTTATTATTTTTCAATGAAATGGGAATTTCTGTTAAAATTATGTACCCATAATTTTATTGTAAATAGATTGCTGATACATGATAGGTGATACATGATAGGTGAAATACAGACGACTGACTTATAGATGATAAATATTATTGAAAGAAGTAATATACAAGTAATATATGACAAAGAGATTATTTACTTGATAGATGATAGAAAGATATTTTGGATAGCCCTCAATTTATGATGGTTCCACTTACTACTTTTGGCTTTACAATTGTGCAAAAGGGATATATATTAATAGAAACCATACTTTGAGCACTCATACCATCATTCTGTTTTGCAGTGTTTCTGCAGTGTTCAATACATTACATAAAATAGTCAACACTTTAGTGTAAAACAGGCTTTGTAATTTTGCCCATCTGTAGGCTAATGTAATTCTTCTGAGTATATTTTATAAAGGTTAGGGTAAAGTATGATGTTTGGTAGTTAAGTATATTAAATACATTTTTGGCATAATATATTCAGTTTAAGATGGCTTTATCAGGATGTATTCTCACTGTAAGTTGAGGGATATTTGTAGATGGATAGATAAATAAGCAGGTCCTAACAAACAATATGACCCAATAGCAATTAGCACATCTAAAACTCAAGTCTTAGTTTTAAACATTTACTACATAAAAGCAACAATAGAGTGCCAAAAAGTTACAGGTTATTCTACTACTAGAGATGAGAGATATTAGATGATTCTAGAACACTTTGTGAAACAGAAAATAAGGAAGTATTTAAAATGATGGAGAAATATCAAGGAGGAAGAAGAGACAAATGTCAGGATCTCAATTCTCCAAACCAGAGACAACTTGAGAATCAAAATAAGAATAGTAATACATTATAACCCACTGAATAAAATAAGAGTGTAAATGGTAAAAACATAGAAATACAACGGGATAGACAGAAAGTGTCTTAAAAGGTCTTTTTTTATATAATAACATGTTAGTTTTTAAAAAGTAGATAAAAAGATTAAGTTAGTAAACCTCTATTTTAAATTACTGTTGTGATTACTATTATCACAATAATCGTTTATTTAGGCAGTATAATTAATGATTTCTAGAACTAGAAGAACAATAGAATATTAATAAAATCTTAAAGTACGGCTACTTGGAAGGCTGAGGCGGAAGGATCGCCAGAGCCCAGTAGGTCGAGGCTGCGGCGGCCGGGAGCGGTCACTGCACTCCAGTCTGGGCAACAGAGTGAGACTCCAACTCAAAAAAAAAAAAAAAAAGAAAAAAAATCTTAAAGTAGCTTCCACAGACTAATTATCAGTTCAAAGGGAGAAATACAATTTCAGTTAAGAAACCAACATTTCAAACACTTTTAATCTTAGCTTTGCCAATAATGGGATAAATGTCACCATGTGCCTTCTGAAGAAAACACAACATCATTTACACTGTATCTGACAAAAATATATAATGTGATATTAATCATGAGTAAATACCAGATAACTCCAAATTATAAAATATTCTCTAAAACAACTTGTGTGTACGCTTCAAACATATGAAAGATATGAAAAAAGACAAAGATAGACTGTAAAGTACAAGATTCATAGAAACTAAGAAAAAATTAAAACCAATAAAATATATGAACACAGGATAGGGTACTGAATGGAGTACTGATTAAAGACCAAAAAAAAAAAAAAAAGTTACTCTAAAAGGCATTCTTTTGACAGTTGAAATTTAAATAAGACTTGGTTATAAGATAATATTGCATCAATGATAATTTTCTTGATTATAAAAGTATAATCTGTAATACCATTATTTTTATAAAATACAAATAAAATTTTTATTTTTAAAATTAAATTTATTTTATTATACAGATGTGGGGCAGAAGTGAGGATTAACTACACAAGTAGGCTGCATGTAAGTAAAGTTTGGGCTTCTAACTGGCCCTCACTACCCCTTGTATAGGACCACATACCCTTTGTTGTCATGTGACCCCCATTCACCTCCCTCCCTTTCTTCCCTCTCTCTTCTTTGTGCTAATGTCATTGATGTTCAGGGCCCACTTATGAGTGAGAACGTGCCATATTCAGTTCTTTGTTTCTGTGATAAATCACTAAGAATTATGGTCTACAAATCCATCCAATTTGCTGCAACGTTCATTTTTTGTTCTTTTTTTTTTTGAAGAAGAAAATATTTATTTAAAAAGAGATCACTTCCCATATGTGGCCATCTGGAGTGCAATCCGATGTCACATGGAAAATGCAAAGAATTGCCCAGAAGTTAGATTAAAAATATAATTTATTTAAAAGTAAATTAGAGATAGAAATAGAAGGGAGAGAGAAGATTCACCTCCCAAGGTGGGGAAGGAAGCCAAAGACAGGAAGCATGGTCACAGCCGTAGATCCAAGAGCACATGGCCACACCAGAGTCTAGGCCATGGCCATTTTGTTTTTCTTAATGGCTGCAGAATGCTTCATTATGTATGTGTGTGTGTGTGTGTGTGTGTGTGTGTGTGTATATGTTTGGATGAAGAAAATGTGATATATATATATATCACATTTTCTTCATCCAAACATTTTCAGTGGATAGTAGGGTTGGTTCCATGTTTTTGCTAATGCAAATAGTGTGGCTGTAAACATGCTGTGCGAGTGTCATTTTTATAGAGTGATTTATGTTCCTCCAGGAATATTCCCAAGAGAGGGATTACTGAATTGCATGGAATGTTTAGTTCTTTTAGGAATCATCACACTGCTTTCCATAGAGGTAGAACTAGCTTACACTCCCATTGACAGTATAGAAGAAAGCATTCTTTCTTTCTTTTTTTTTTTAACATTCATACTAGCAATGATTATTAATTGACTTATTAATGATTTCTATTTTTACTGGAGTTAGGTGGTATATCATTGTAGTTTTGATTTGCATTTATCTGATGGTTAGTGAGGTTGAGCATTTTGGGGTGTCTGCTGGCTGCCTGCAGATCTTTTTGAGAAGTATCTGTTCATGTCCTTTGCCTACTTTTTACTTTTTTAAAATTTTGTGTTGTTTTTTTTTTCTTTCAGCAAGTTTGTGTTCTTTGTAGATCCATCCTGGATGTTAGGCAGACAAATATTTTTCAATTGTTTTCCCATTCTGTGGATTGTCTCTTCCAACTCTATTGATGGTTTCTTTTGCTGTGCATACATTTTCAGTTAGATGAGCTCCCACTTTATGGTAGCTTTTATAGCATTAATTTTTGGGAACCTGGTCAATAATTCATTGACTACTCAAGTGCAAACAAGTGTTTCTTATGTTTTCTTCTAGAAATCTTATAGTTTGAGGTTTTGCATTTAGGTCTTTGATAGATTTTGAGTTGATTTTTATATTCAGTGATAGAGGTTCAGCTTCATTCTTCTACATGTGGTCAGCCAGTTTTCCCAGCATTATTTGCTAAATATGATCTCCTTTCTCCAGGGGCTGTTATTGGTGACTTTGGCAGAGATAAAGTGGTTGAGAGATCAAGTTATTGCTTCCAGAATCAGTTAAGTTCCATTGGTCTATGTGCCTATTCCTGTGCCAATACCAGGCAGCTTTAGTAACTGTAGACTTGTAGTAAAGTTTAAAGTCTGGAAGTATGTTCCCTTTGTTGAGGATTGTTTTGGTCACCCATGCTCTTTTTTGTTTCTATGTAAATTGCTGCATTGTCCTTTCTAGGTCTAAGAAAATTGATGTTGGTAATTTGATAAATATTGCAAAGAATACGTAGACTATCTTAAGTAGGATAGATGTCTTGACAATATTGATTCTTCAAGTCCATTATTATGGAATATTTTTCCATTTGTTTGTGTCAACCTTGATTTATTTGAGCAGCATTTTGTAGTTCTTGTTGTAAAGATCTTTCACTTATCAGGTTAGGTGAATGACAAGGTATTTCTTCATATGTCTGTGTGTGGCTATTTTGAATTGGATTGTGCTTTTTATTTGGTTCTCTGTCTGCTTGTTGCTGGTATATAGAAATGCAACTTTCTTTTGCACATTAATTTTGTAGCTCGAGAGTTTACCAAATTCAATTATCAGTGTGAGGAGCCTTTTGACAGACTCCCCACAGTTTTCAAGGTATAGAATCATGTTGTACACATAGAGGAGTAGCGTATTTGGATATACCTGATTTCATTCTCTTGCCTGATTGATCTGGGTAGGACTTCTAGCCCTGTGTTGAACAAGAGGGGTAAGAGTGGTCATCCTTGTCTTATTCCTGTTCTTAGGGGAAATGTTTCCAACTTCTGCTTATTGAGCAAAATATTGGCTATGGTTTTTATCACAGATTGTTCTTGCTGTCTTGAGGAATGTTCCTTCTATACCTAGGTGCTCAAGAGTTTTTATCAAGAAGGGATATTGGATTTTGTAGAATGCCGTTTCTTCATCTAATGAGATAATCATATGATTCTTGGTTTTACATTCATTAATGTGGTGAATTATATTAGTGGTCTTGCAAAAGTTGAACCAGTCCTTCATCCTAGGAATAAAGCCAACTGGTCATGTCGAATGATCCTTGAGATTTGTTGTTGGATCCAATTTGCTACAATCTTGTTGAACACATCTACATTTATGTTCATCAAGGAGATTGACCTATAATTATCTTTTCTTGTTGGGACTTTGCCAGATTTGAATATGAGTATGATGTTGGCTTTATAAAATGAGTTGGGCAGAGGTCCATCATTCTTGATTGCCTGGAATACTTTCAGTAAGATTGGTATCAGTTCCTTCTTATATGTCTCAAAAAATTCATCTGGGAAGCCATCAGGCCTGGGGCTTTATTTATTTATTTTTTTTCTTGGTGGGGAAATTTTGTATGGCTGAATGGGTTTCCTGGGTTGTTTTTAATCTGTTTAGAGTTTCAATTTCTTCTTCTCTTAACCTTGGGAGGTTGTTTGATGTCAAAATTTCTTCCGGGTCAGTTGTGACTTCAACTTTTGCATTTTCAATTGTGTTTATCTAAGCTTTCTTTCCCTTTTTTTCAGTCAATCTGCCTAAGGGTTCCATTGATCTTATATATTATTTCAAAGAACAAACTTTTTTCTTGTGATTTTTTTTTTCTATGATGCTTTTGTCTTCTATGCACTGTAGTTGTGACCTTATATTGGTGCTCTAGAATCTTCTGTTGAAGTTCGGATTTTGATGGTTTTTGCCTTCCAAGATTTCTTAGGTGTGATATTTGCGGGGGCCCACCCCGCAAACATCGTGAGATCTCCTGAAGGAAAGACGGATAGGTGAAAGACGAAGATAATATACCGGACACCTGCTTCTTGAACAGATGACAATTTAATGTTAGTTAACACAGAGCTTTTATACCATTCGTGAAGGGGCAAGACAAAGAAAATTCCCTCACATACATATCTTCTAAAAGTTGCCATCTAGTGGTTTTAGTAGCAAACAAACCAAGATTCCCATAAACATTTAGACAACAAGTCTTATTCATAAAGCCAACAATAATACTTTCAGTCCAATGTCCCGAATTACAGTCCTTGAAATGTCTCAAGAAAGTTTCTTTAAGTGTACATTTCTTCATGTGTCAGTAATTTTCCCATCTTAGGCTTTTATGTTCTTCAGAGTCCCGTGATCGCCTACCTTGTCCAGATGTCTTCGTTAGTTTTCTCTTATCTTGCAGTGCTTGTTTCTAAAGAGAACTCAAAAGAAGCTTTTAGTAATGTTTCCCAGGCCCCCCAAGGTTGCTTTCTGTTTTTAGCTGATCTGTCATAAAAGTGTCTGATTATTATATTTTGAGTTCAGTGAAAACCTACTCTATAAATGTTAACTTAGAGTTTTAATTATTGAATTAAGTAAAAACCTTAACGATTAATCTTTATCCTAAATCAGTGAAAACTGTTAAAATCACCTACATAACTCCTATACAAGTGTTAGAACTTATAATGAATTCATAATGTACTTACTATAAACTTGTGCTTCTAAAAAATTTTATGTCTAAACACTAAACTGCATAATCCTAAATCAAATAAGGAGTGAATATACTTATATCATTTTTTACTCAAGCAATATCTAGTAACTTATAACCAAGTGAAAGAAAGCATTCTTGATGTGCTTCAGAGTTTAACCCTTGCATATGTTAGAAAAGGCCAAACAGCATAGTGGGAAAATGGGAAAATAAACCATGACATTTCCAGGTTAGCTGTGAGTACTTCACATAAACATGCCATTTTCTTCTTCCACGACTGCACAGAATTTTTCGGCGGTATCAAACAGCAAAGGTGGAAGACAGAAGGGCCTCAGCTTCCCGGGTTCGCCCTGCAGCCTGGGGTCTTTGGCCCACCAGGACCCTGTAAATCAGGTGGACCTCCAAGGCTGGCTCCCAACAGATATTAATCTGTTTCCTTGTGATCTTTCTGTTTTCTTGATATGTATGTGCAATACTATGATTTTTTTCCTCTTAACATTGCTTTCATGAAATACTGGAAATTTTGATAAGATGTGTCTGTTTTTGTTTGTTTCTAGGGATTTTTTTTTTCTGTCTTTATTTTCATGTGGATACAGAAGTTGACCTGCAGCATGTTGTTTAGTGTTCATGTCTTTGTGCTTTTTGGTGGATCTTATTGGTGGCAATATTTATTTTTGTTCCTCTGTAATCTGAGAAGATGTATAGTATTATTGTGGTCATTTGAGACTTTTTCACACTTGATTTATGTCTGAGAATGTAATCAACATTGAAGTATGTTTCATGTGTTGATGAAGAATGCATACTCAGTAGATGTTGGGTGAAGTGTTCTGCAGATGTCTATTAAATCCATGTGATCAAGCATCAAGCTGAGGTTCTGATTCACCTTATTTGATTTTTTTCCTCAGTGATCTATCTAATGCTGTTGGTGGAGTATTTGGGCCTCTTACTGTGATTTTGTGAGGGTCAATGTACTTTCTCAGTTTACTTAGTAGTTGTTTTATAAAACCTGGTCATCCCTGTTGGGTACATCTATGTTTAAGATGTACATTTCTTGCTGGTGGATTGAATCTTTTATCATTATGTAGTGTCGTTTTTGACTTTGGATGGTTTGAAGACTACTTTGTCTGATATCAGAATAGCTACACCTGTTCTCTCATGTTTTGCTTTCACATGAAATATTGTTTTTCCAGCCTCTGATTTTGAGTCTTGGTGGCATCATACTGTTGGATCATGCTTCTTTATCCAGTTTGCCACTCTATGTTTTTTAAGTGGGATATTTAATTTATTCAAGTTCAGAATGATTATTGAAATATCAGAGGTTTTCCCTGTCCCAAGGTAAATGTCAGAGGAGTTTTTTTGTTTCCTTTTTGCTTTTGTATTTATAAATGTGTATATTTTTATGTTTTGAGTGCTCAATATGCTCTGTTAGCTCCATGTTTCCCTTTACTTTTGTGATGGATATGGCTTTTTTTCTGTGTTCATCATATTCCTAAGTGTATCCTCAACAGCTGGTCTGGGCAGTATATTATCTTAGTGGAAGGCTCCTGAGCTGTAGGCCACACACAAGACAGGAGACTCATATCCGCACATAATGCTAGCAGCAGGGGCTGAACACTGATCCAAATAGATTAATAGTAGGAGAGAAATTCTGCAGTCATAGAATCTGTCACAAAGTGGAGTGAGGAACAGATAAATGTGAATGTCTTTCCCTCTCTCACTGAGTAACATATATTGAACCAAGGAAAGGATCCTAGAACAGAGGATCCTTGAATAGCTTCAGAATATCAAATTTTTAAATGGAGAGATTGGATGACTGAAAATTATTTTAGTTCTTTATCACTGATGAAGCTTCTCTTGGCATGGTAGAAAGCTATTAGCTGGAATTGTTTATCTTTAAGAACATTTAAAATTGGACTCCAGTCCCTTCGGGCATGTAGTTTTTCTGCAGATAGGTCTGAAGTGATTCTAATGGGTCTTCCCTTGTAGATAGTTTTTCTCTCTTGCTGTCTTTAGGATTTTTTTCTTCCATGCTTATTTTGTGAAGGCAAATTACTATTTGTCTTTAGGATGGAATTCTCATATGATATCTTATGAGGGTTCTCTGAATTTCTTGTTCTTGGAACATCACCACTCTGGTAAGATGTGAAAAGTTTTCTGAATGATCTCATGGAATACTTATTCCATGGTGTTTTCTGTTTCTCATTCTCCTTCAGGGATACCAACAAACATATATTTGGCTTTTTGACATAATCCCACAACTCTCTGAGGCTTTGTCTCTTTTCAAACCTTTTTTCCTGTGTTTTTGACAGACTGGATTATTTCCATATTTTGATCTTCAAGCCCTGAGTTTCTTTCCTCTGCCTGTTTTGCCCATTTTCTATGCTTATTAATATGTTCTTAATTTCCAGGATGAAGTTTTTCATTTTCATTATTTCAGAATGGGCTTTTTAAAAAAATTAACCAATTTCACTTTTACTGAAACTCACTGAAGTGGGTCTCACTTCTAGTTTTTCTTGGTTCCTGCTCATTTTTTGCCATCCAGTCTCTGATTTCTGTAGCTGTCACATGAGGTAGTTTATTCTGGGGGATATCCATTGTTTGTGTTCTGACAGCTGATTATTCAGTTCTCTTTAGGACTCTATGGGTTGCCTGCATTTTTTATTGACTTTTTCTCATTTGTGACAGGTCTTTCTCTACTCTTTTTAAAAAATTATTATTTGATGTTCTGAAGTTATTCAAGGACCCTCTGTTCTAGGATCCTTTCTTTGTTTCAATATATGTCACTCAGTGAGAGAGGGAAAGGCATTCACATTTATCTGCTCCTCACTCCTCTTTGTGACAGATTTTATGACTGCAGAATTTCTCTCCTACTATTAATCTATTTGGATCAGTGTTCAGCTCCTGCTGCTAGCATTATGTGGGGATACAAGCCTCCTGTCTTGTGTGTGGCTTACAGTTCAAGAGTCTTCCACTAAGAGAGCACTCAGGTATCATTAGTGTCACTCTATCCATATTTAAATCTGTACTCTGCTCTTAAAATTGAGCAACCTCTCTACTGTGGAAAAGTGGAGGGCTCCACCCTGCCAGGCTTGGAGGGATTCTTCCTTATCTGACTGAGGCAATGGCTACCAGCTGCTAGCAGTGCACATCAGTCTAGTTCACTCTGCAAATGGGCCAGCCATTCACTACCACCTGGTGGAAACCATGCTTAGTTGACTGGCCAAACATATATCTTTCTCCCATTCCACTTGGTTTGTGATTACATAACATTGTGCCCTGCCCAAGACTCCTCCCATGTGGGACCAGTGACCTACACATGACTAGGAGGAGTTGAATTGTGGCAAAGTGTCTTTGACTCACTCACTCACTTTTGTCTTCTGGGCAGGGCTTCAGTTCCTGTGTGAGCCTGGCATATAGTGGGAGATGGGGTGCCCAAAGTTTTGCATCCATCATTACTTTCTGGTCTCTATGTGTTCAAACAGACCTTTGCTAAGTGAAGGGCATTTCATTCATTCTAAAGTGTTCAAAAAGGTTTCATTTATTGGAAACTTGGGTCCCTACTCTCTGCCTTGCTTGGTGAGAGAAGTGCCAGTCTACTCCATGCTGATTATTTTACAACTTCTGAGCACAAATAAAATTTTCAGAGTAAAGAGGCACTGTGTTACAATTTACTGTTTTTTTTTGTTTTGTTTTGCTTTGTTGTGTTTTGTTTTTTTGAGAACACAGGATTTATCAGGAAGACAATAAAACTCCCATAGTAGGAGGAGACCCGAGGGGTTGCCCCACAATTTATTCTTAAATAATTCAGCATACTGACCAATGCCTAGGGCTTGTATTGAAAAGTAGATTCACAATAAAGGCCTTGGCAAATCTTAGTATCAGCTGAGATCTATTTATAGAGCACATACCACATGCTGTCTTTATACAACTTGAGTGTGAAAACCAGAATCACCTAGTGACCAGGTGCAGTATGCTTGCAATAGTGCCTTTTATTTGGAAAATAAGATTCTGTAAAAAATATTTCAAACTTAATATTTCAAAAATAGCTTCATTACAGATTGCCAATAAGTCCAACAAATGAGGTATATAAAATAATCAATAAAACCATAAGGCGTACACACACACGCACACACACACACACACACACACACACACACACACACACACACACACACACACAGAAGTGCCAAACAATGTATACACATTTAAGAGACATTATCAAATTGTCAAAGTTGAATTAAATTATGGTAGCAGTGTATAATATGATGTTTACTCAACCATGCTTCTGCTATTTTATTTGACTGCCCTGCCTGTTACATAGTGATGCTAGCATTCATTTGATTAACACCATCTTTTGAGCAAATGTTATACATAAAATGTATATACATTTTTTGGTATTCTCATATACTATATTACTGTATATGTACAAAGACATATCAACAAAATTAATAATATATAAAATAGACATGCATAATAGATGTAAAAGTTGTATAAATTAATATATAGCATAAAGAAATAGAGTCAATTCAGATATTCAATGACAGCATAAGAGGACTGACAGATAATATATAAAAACTTAAAAAATAATGTAGGAATAAATAAACACTAAAATGAACAAAACAAATTGAAATGTTTCAGTATAAGTCTATTGAGAACTCCAGAAATAGGAATTAGGGATAACATCAGATAGGCAAATTTCAAAGTGTTAGATCATAAGAATGTGAAAGTATTTTAAAATGGTAAACGTCTTTACATGGACAAACCTCAACTGTTACAAGAATTAAAAAAAAAAGAAAGCTAAAAAAAAAAAAATACATGCCAAAATGAGACATAGATAATTTAATCTCTTACATATTAAATCAATAATATGAAAATCATTGATAAATTTTGGAACATGATATAACTTAATAGCCTTTAAACCAGCAACTAGGTCGAAACTAAAATTAGTTTTAAAATTTTCACACATTAGTCACATTAGCAAAAGGAAAAGATTGGCAGTTGCTGGACACTGCCAGCGGGTGGGAGTGACATGAAACAACATAAAGGTTACCTGGTTCCAAACCAGAAGTGAAAATCAGTGGGGGCCCAAACTTCACCTACAAGAAGCTTACCTGTGTAGCTAATCCTGACTTGTACTCCACATCTCTATACTAAAATTAAATGTTCACACATACTTTTATATTAATTTTCTATTTTCAACTTGACTATGCTGGAACTATGTTTTCTAATTGGTAAGTTTTGTCCAGAAGAAAACTGTATGTCAGTTGGAATGCAGGATCAGCTGCTAAAAGTCTCTGAGTTTGTCACTTTGTATGTGATATGAGACAGATGCAGAAGTAGATGCTAATTTCATCCTTATCTTGTATTCATGACAATCAAGGAGATGCAAAGATACCAGAAGCTTCCAAATTGTCTTAACTCTCCTCCTCCTGCAACCAGCTCTTCTAGACTACCAGCCCAGCTGACCATCAGTAATCCAGGTCCACCACCAGATACAGAAACACAAGATATCCAGGGTTTACTCAACTAACTCCTTATTGTGATTCCACATTGGCATCTGGATGTGCCTGGCTTTCCCTGTGAGTCCAATGTGTCCACCATGCCCCTCTTTGAGGAGGGCTGATTTAAGAATGTGTTACTACTCAGAATTTTTCTACAATTGTTAGTAAATAGTCTACTATGTGTAACTATGTTTCCAGAAGGCGAGGAAAGAAGATTGGGACAGAAACAAAAATTACAATTGATAATGGATAAGTCATCAAAACTAAATACAATTTTGAAAAGAAGGGAAAAAAATTCCAATAATCCAGTGATTTCTAAACAGAGTAGATTAGAATATACACACAAGACTTTATTATAGTGAAAATAAAAGGATACTCAAAGAAAATGATTGTAATAATTTATAATTCTGTAATGTGGCACTCATGCCACATTACAGAAGCAATGAAAGACAGGAAAATGAAACCATAAATTCTATATTCTAACAGAATACCACTTTGGCTTAGAATTGTATACTCATCAAAAGTATGCATTTTAAATAAAAGCAAATTGAATGAATATTTGCCGTTAACAGAAACTCAATAAAGAAAAACAGAAGAATATAATTCAGGTTAAAAAATATTTTCAGAACAGTAATAAGACAAAACAAAAGGTTGACCAAAGAAAGTAGTAATTGTGTGTGTAAATCTGAACAAGCATCCATTTGTGAAACAATAGTAATATTCTATCACTATGAAAAATCAAAATAGAAATAATATGACAAATATATATAGATAGATAT
This sequence comes from Carlito syrichta, assembly GCF_000164805.1. Taxonomy (NCBI): domain Eukaryota; kingdom Metazoa; phylum Chordata; class Mammalia; order Primates; family Tarsiidae; genus Carlito; species Carlito syrichta. The sequence goes on along the minus strand of NW_007231619.1, from coordinate 567,040 downwards.
AGCTATAGATAGATTAATCAGAGTTGGAATATTTATTTTTTAACTGGATGTATAAATGTAATTATACAATAAATACTTTTTGTATCTGACTTTTTCATGTTGAATATGCTTTTCAATTTCAATCATGTTGCATGTATCAAGAGTTTGCTTCTGGCTGGGTGCAGTGGCTCACGCCTATCATCCCAGCACTTTGGGAGGCCGAGGTGAGAGGATTGCCTGAGCCCACGGGTTCGAGACCAGCCTGGGCAACTTGGTGAAACCTCATCTCTACAATAAATCAAAAAATTAACTGGACATGGTGGCACTTGCTGTAGTTCCAGCTACTTGGATGGCTGAGGTGGAAGGATTGCCTGAACCCAGCAGCTCGAGGATGTGGTGACCATGAGCATGCCACTGCACTCCAGTCGGGGCGACAGTGAAACTTCGACTAAAAAAAAAAAATTATTTGCTCCTTTGTTCCTTTTCCTTACTGAAGCCGTGTGTGTGTGTGTGTGTGTGTGTGTGTGTGTGTGTGTGTGTGTGTTTTCAGTTGTGACAGCACATCTCAATCTATTTATTTATTCATCTGTTGATGAAATGTTTTTCTTTTTGGAATATAGTAAATGTCATAAATGGCACTGTAATGAACATTATTATTCATGTCCTTTTTAGTTGTATGTTTTCTTCATGCTGTTGAAATTGCTGTGTATAAGGTACATGTATATTTAACTTTAAGGGAACAACAAGATCAGTTTCAAATTTGGGGGGAAATTCTACACTCCAGCCAGCATACTGGCCAATTCTTAATATTTTAAAGTCAAAAATTTTAAGCTAAAGATTAAAAGCAAATTAAAATATCAGCCTGTCTCAAGATGGTATGTGATGATATCACATTGATGTTTAAATTAATATTACCTTAATGATTAATGATGTTTAACATGTGCTTGCTTACTTTTTGGCTATTGGCTATTACTATATTAATATTTTTTGAGAAGTGCTTATTTAAGACTTTTGCTACTTTTATTTATAAAATATCATTTTTACTTGAAGGAAAGAATTACTGACAAAAAAAATCATTGTTCAGTCTTGTATATTTAGTAGACATTTGCTCAGATGAGATGAGCTTCTGAGAGTGCTTAGGAGTAAAAGCAAAATTTATAAGGAATGTTAGAAATTTGGAAGACTTGTATCTATCATGGTAATATTGACAACTTTCTAACATCAGACTTTCTTGATGACATTTATGATAATATAACTAATGTAATTTTTGTTATTTTACAATGTCATGCATAAATATTTAAAAGATCTATATAACAAATAATTTTCAGTATATTCTATGTGACAGTTGAGTTGAATGTGGCAGAATATGAAGATCTTATGATTTGATTTTAGTTTCTATATTCCAAATAATGTAAAACTTAAACTTGTCAAGTTTGAGTGTAGTATCAAATAAGAATATCTCAAAATATTGAAAAATACAATGCAGATATTATTCTTATTTCCAAATACAAATATCTGTGAGCCAACTTTTCTTCATACAACTCAACTCAAATAGTATATTGCTCTAAAATTAATACAGGTGGTAGATAGAAAAGCAAACAGGAAAATCAACTCTCTTCTATTAAATTAGAGATTAAAATAAATTACAAAATTAAATAAATAATGTTTTCTCAATATTTTAAAATAAAATACATTATCTTTAAATTCAAAATGTTATTTATGTTAATATTTGTAAGTTTATTATTGCATTTTTATGAATTAGACATGCAAATACTTAACACTCAATATTTATTTCTAATGCAGTAAAAATTGATAGATAAAAATAAGCAAAAGGTTTTTGATTTCCTCAATATTATTTAAGTTTGTATAAAGGCCCAGAGACAAAAAATTTGCAAAACCTCTGCTGTGAAGCTATGAGAATAAATGAACCATTGGTGCAATGAACAATACGGGTGAATCTCAAATTTAATATTCTTTTAGATGTCGGTGAAAAAATAATATTTATAGTAAGATTCAATGCATATGCATAACAAGCAAAATATTTGTTTCAAGTTATTGCTCAAAGAGTAGTGCATACAATAGACAAAACCTTATGCCCTAATAAAGCTTGCATTTTATTTGTGAGAATACAAACAATCCCATGAACAAGGATAAAGAACTAGATAACCATAAATAATAAGTCAGAAAAAAAAAGTAAAGATAAAACTGTATTTGACATAGAAATAAATTTTCAATATTTTTTTGTCAATCTAGTCAACTTTTGCCTTATTAAAGTAGTACCTGTCCTTTTTAAAAATCTGAAATAGTTTATTGTTTAGTATCATTTTTCCCAAATATTGTTAGATTTCCCTAGAAGAAAAGTTATATGCTTATCCTATGGAAATACTTTTAATAATCAGTTGAATTTACTTTGAGTTCATAGGTCTAATTTTGTTCTCTAATTCTTACTCAAATACAGGAAGAATTTTTCAGGACATGAAAATCTGGGAAAATATGCTTCATCATAGTTTATGTATTACATATTTTGTTCATTTTCTTCTTCCAAGTACTTTGGGATGTTGCTGTTTAATTAATGTTTTCATAAGATAACACGGAACTTTGTGCTCACTATGGAAATTATTTAAGTGTTTTAGTTGTATAGAAGATAAATCCTAATTACTTTATCCTGACATTGAAATTTCTACAGAATCTTTCCAATGATCAGTTTTTTCTTTTTCCTGTGCTCTAGTTTCTAATAAGTTACTCACTTCAAACTTCCCTCTAGACATGTTGTTCCTTCTGTCTGAATTAGCCTTTAAATCCACACCATCATGTCCAAAACCTCACCCCTCTTCCAAGGTTCAGCTTGATACAACTTTTTCTCTAGAGACTTCTTTGATCCCATTAATTAAAATGATTTCTATTTTCTCAGAATTTCTTAGTCATTTAATTCAAAATATTGTTAATTCATTGAATAAATGATTCATTCTTCATTCATTTGTATCTCCTAAAAGGAAACCTAAGTGTTCTGCATATTCAGACTTTCAATATATTTGTTCAACAATAATAATAAAACTTGTTACCAAATTTAAACAAATCCTTTGTGGATTTTAATATAAACATTAATATTTTTTCCCAAATTGGAAATTAAAATATAGATCCATATATCTAAAAGAACCAAATTAAAATATGTAAATTGTAATAGAAGGGGAAATCAGTTCCTAGCTGGGACGCCCTATTCTGGAAGAAACAAACAAACAAAAATTAGCTTCTAGTCTCAGGCATACTCATTGTGGGCAAATTGCTGTGATCTCTGAATTAAGATACATTCTGCCTAGATTCTAAAAGCATGTTTTTATATACCTTTGATTCATACTATTCTATTTTTGAATTTGAATAATTGTAAGAAAGTTTACCTGGCCAGGCATCAAGCTTAAATATTAGATGGATTTAGAGTGATGACGCATATATTAAAATCATCCTTACATATATGAACTACATAATTAAGATAGACATTATAACATACAAAAAATAATATTTTTACTTACGTTTAATAAATCATTGCTTTTAAAGCATTAGTTTGGCTTTTCTATATTAATCTTCTATAAGATTAAAATACAGTTTATTGAAAATTTATGATCATAAATATATGTCTCTCATCGGAAGAAATTCAAAACTGATTGACATATATTTTACTATAATTTTTATTGTTCTTATTTTTTAAATTGACCAATAAGAATTGTTCGTATTCATGAGGTACATAGTGATGTTTTGATACATATAATGTCTAGTGATCAAATCAGGGTAATTAACATACAGGGGACCCCCAAAACTCAGAATTTGGTTAGTTAAAAAAATTTATTTTTACATATTTAAACTTTAGTCATCTTCAAAATACTCTCCATTTGATGCAGTGCACCTAACAAGACGTTTTTTTTCCACTGCTCAGAACAGTTCTTTTTACTTTTTTTTTTTTTTTTTTGAGTTGGGGTCTTACTCTGTTGCCGAGGCTGGAGTGCAGTGCTCAGAACAGTTTTTGAACTAATTGATTTTAATGCCTTTTAGCTATTTTTTGCCATTTTTTGTTTCACCTCCTCCACATTGGCAAAGTGTTTCTCTTTGAGGATTTTTTCATCTGGGGAAACAAAACAAATAGTCTCTTTGGGTGAGATTGGGTAAATAGGGAGGGTGGGGCAGGGCAATCATGCCCCTTTTAGTAAAAAACTGCTAAACTCTCAGAATGGTGTGGGTAGGTGTAATCATAAATTACCTATCATGAAATGGGCAAACACATTGAAAGACTCTCCAAAAAAAAAAAATCACTGAAGGCAAACACAGTCTACAAGGATCCTGCCCTCCAAAAAATAATTTAGTTTCTTTGGGTATTCCCTCATATTTATCACCTCAAACGTGTAATATTTCTTTGTGTTAGGAACATTTAATATCATCCTTCTAGTTATCTGAAAGTGTATCAGACATTATTAACGATAGCCACTGTACAAAGATTTAGAACACAAGAATTTATTCCTCCTCTCTAGCTGTAACTCTGTATGTTTTGCATCTTTTAAAAATTATTCTCATTCCTCTCTTCTCCCTTCACACACACACACACACACACACACACACACACACACACACACACACACACATTCATATATGGAGAGAGAGAAAGACAAGATCTTGTGTTGTTGCCTAGGCTGGAGTACAATGATACAGTCATGGCTTACTGTAACCTCAACTTCCTAGGCTCAGGCAATCCTCCTGCCCCAGCCTCTTGAGTAGTTAGGAGTACAGGAACTCATCACCATGCCCAGCTCTAATTTTCTAACTTTTTTATAGAGGCTATGTCTTACTATTTTGCCTGGGCTGTTCTTGGACTCCAGGACTCAAGCAGTTCTCCCTCCGAAGCCTTTCAACGTGCTGGGATTACTCTGGCAACCAGACATGATATATATTTTTAAAAAACAGGTGGGATTGGCAATTGAGGGAAACTGCTAGGGGAGGGAAAGGCATATCTTATCAACAAGGGTACCTGCATAATCAACATTTGTATGCCTAAACCTGAATTGTAACCTACATCTTTATAATAAACAAAGCACATTGGGAATGGCCATTATAAATAAATAAGTATATATTGCGCATTCTAGAATTGATATTAAAATAGTAAAAGTGGCTTACAATTCCAAAAAAAAATATAAATTTAAGGCACTGTTTTATATATGTGATTAATGACACAAAATTTCATTTAAGAATAAACTCTGGTTTTCACAATTTAGCAAAATGTCTGTCAACATTTATGGATATAATTGTTCGTTGCAATTAAACTAAAACTGAAAAGTTTCTGTTCTACTTGCTAAAACTAAATTTCCATATTTCTTTTTTAACATCGTACTTAAAAATATGCCTGAAGCTGGACTCGGTGGCTCAGCCTGTCATCCCGCGCCTTTGGGAGGCTGAGGTGAGTGGATGGCC
>NW_007231619.1:558902-561266 GCF_000164805.1 Carlito syrichta | reverse complement strand
ATATTTATTATTATTATTATTTATTGTAGAGATGCGGTCTCACCAAGTTGCCCGGGTGGGTCTTGAACCCGCGGGCTCAGGAAATCCACTCACCTCAGCTTCCCAAGGTGCGGGAGTACAGGCTGAGCCACCGAACCCGGCTAGAGTTCTAAAGAGTAAATATAGGCATTTCATTCTGAATTTTAAAGAGTATAATAGGCATTTCATTCTGAATTTTTAGGATTTAACTAAGGAAAAAGATTGATGTAAAATGTTGGTGGGTTCTAATATGCTCAAGAAGTATTTATTTTCATAAAGCAATGAGAAAAAATACTACATTAAAAATGACATTTGTGATCCTACACTTGTTTACAATACCAATAAATGTTTAATTGACTAAATCAACTTATGTTTTTAAAATTTTCATAATACTATATTTTATTTTATATAATTTTTTTCTCCATGAATTAACATAAAACAGCATCGTACCAAATAACAGATGTTTTAGAGCTTAGAGCAAATTACATTACAAACTTTGAATAATGTCTGCAAAGATGTTGCTTTGCCTATACATCTTTTCTAAATATTTGAACATTTTAATACAATAAAAGAATTGAAGAATATAAAATAAGCAACAATTTTAGTAAGGTACATAATCCATAAAACTGACATACCGTAAGAATGCTTAAACATACTGCTGTATATGTCTTTTACATGTATTAAATCATTAAATCTTTAAAATTATCTTTGAGAAATAAAATAAACAATATCCTCATTTTAAATATAAATACACTGACAGTGCAATTGGTTCACCTATTAGTAAGTGGGACATCAGGGCTTTAAACCTACTTTCTCTCCAAACTTTGCTGTGTTAGTCACTAACTAGTACTGGGCATCTGTTTTCTGTGAACGTTTCAGAGTATATGTAACTCCATGCATGTTAGTCACTTTAATCTTAACTGTGGCCCTACTGAAGACAATCATATATTATCAAGGGTCCTATGTTATAGATTGAAAAAATTCGTATGGATTTAGAAATTTAGGAAACCTATTTGAATCAATTTACATGCAGAATAAGTGACAAGGCAGAATTTTATTCAGATATTTTTGGTTGGAATCCTAAATCCTTAACAACAGAACCATAAAAGATTTTCATTTTGCAAATAATACTTCCATAGTCATAAATAGGAAATGTACTTCATTGGAAAATTATTTCGAAAATATGACATCAATTTAAGAGGAATGTTTGAAGTGGATCCCAGGTGAATGATGATAGCAATAAAAGACAATAAAATTAATTATTTTAATTCATTATTTTAAGCTTTTCTTTTTTCCTTTTTTGAGTTGGAGTCTCACTCAGTCGCCCAGACTGGAGTGCAGTGGCCGCTCCCGGCCACCGCAGCCTCGACCTGCTGGGCTCCAGCCATCCTTCCACCTCAGCCTTCCAAGTAGCCGGAATTACAGGCATGCGCTACCACGCCCGCTGATTTTTTTATTTATGTAGAGATGAGGTCTCGCTGCCCAGGCGGGTCTCGAACCCGCGGGCTCAGGCAATCCACTCACCTCAGCCTCCCAAAGGCGCGGGATTACAGGCTGAGCCACCGAGCCCGGTTCGCAATTGTTAACATAATAATCTAATACTTTAATTTTATTTTTATCACATATTATATATTAAATATAATTCACTAAATTTTAGTAATATATAATTCCCCAACATTCAACTTTTTTATATATTTTATTATGCTTGAATATGTTTGCAATGTTCTCTTTAATCAGATTATGGAAAAAAAAAAACAAGATAAAAGAGAATGAGCATATTAAAGTTTTCAGTGGCCCATATTTTACAAAAAAATTTTGCATCACAGAATAGATTCAATATTTCTTTGCCAAAAATATCTCAGAAATGGTGAAAATTATTTTGAACATATACTCTTGGATATCATTTACTACTTTCTGGGGAAATTTAATATTCCATTGGATTAAAATAACATGCCTTATACAACTTAGGTGTAGTTCTACAAATTTATTTATATTCTATCAGCATATTGAAACACCATCTATATTTAAATGCATGTGTGTCTATATGTGTGTATGTATCCACACATATGTCTCTATGTGTATATTATGTGTGTGTGTGTGTGTGTGTGTGTGTGTGTGTTTTGTTATACAAGGATCTTTTTTTAAAATAAAACCCAATACCTCAACACCAAAAAATGTAAATAACTCAATTAAAAAATAGGCAAAGCACTTGAATATATTTCCACAAGAAAGATACACAGATGTGCCGGGCTCAGTGGCTCAGCCTGTAATCCCGCACTTTGGGAGGCCAAGGTGAGTGGATTGCTTGAGCCCAAGGGTTCAAGACCCGCCTGGGCAACTTGATGA
>NW_007231619.1:514960-558606 GCF_000164805.1 Carlito syrichta | reverse complement strand
AAAAAAAAAAAAAAAAAAAAGAAGATATACAGATGTTATACATGCACATAAAAGGATGTGATGTACAACACCACTAATATTTAGGAAAGCAAAAGAAAAAAAAAAACACCACAGATGTATCGCCTCATATCCATTATAATGGCTACTATAAACACACACACACACATTCACACACACACTAAACAAATAAAAAGGAAGATTAGCGTTGGTGAGATTATGAAAAATTGGAAAACTTGTTCACTGTTGGTAGGAATGTAAAATACCTTAGCTGTTATGAAAATCTGTATAAAGATTCCTCAAAAAAATAAAAATAACACTACCATATGATCCAGTAATTCTACTTCTGGCCATATACTCAAAAGAATTTAAAAGCAGAGTCTCAAAGAAATATTTTTATATCCACGTTTACAGCAATATTAGTCACAATAGCCAAAAGGTGGAAATAACCCAAGTTCCCATCAACAGACAAATAGATAAATAAGATTAAAAAAAAAAAAAAAAAAAAAGGCCGGGCTCGGTGGCTCAGCCTGTAATCCTGTGCATCAGGAGGCTGAGGTGAGTGAATTGCATGACCCCGCCGGTTCGAGACCCGCCCAGACAAATTGGTGAGACCTCATCTCTACAATAAATCAAAAAATTAGTCAGGTGTGGTAGCACGCGCCTGTAGTTCCAGCTACTCGGAAGGCTGAGGCGGAAGGATCGCCGGAGCCCAGCAGGTCGAGGCTGCGGTGGGTGGGAGCGGCCACTGCACTCCAGTCTGGGAGACAGAGTGAAACTCCAACTCAAAAATAAATAAATAAATAAATAAATAAATAAATAAATAAATAAATAAATAAAATAAAAATTAAAAAATAGATAAACACAGAGGAACATTGTCCAGCCTTAAAAAGTAAAGAAATGTTGACATCTGCTACAACACGGATGAAGGTTGAGGACATTATGCTCAGTGAAATAAGCCAGTCACAAAAAGATAAAAATTGCTTGACGCCACTTATATGAAGCTCATAGAGACTTCAGATTTATAGTCAGATAGTAAAATGGTGGTTACCAGGGTTAGAGAGGAAGAGAAAATGAGTACAGAGTAATCTAAATTGGTACAAAATTTCAGTTTTGCATAATAAAAAGAGCCCTGGGATGATGGTAATGATTGCACAATAATGTGAATGGACTTAATACCATGACAATGTACATTTATAAATGATTAGATGGTAACCTCTACATTATGTAAATTTTACTCCAATTAATTTTTAATACAGAATTTGTCAGATAATTACATATATAAATGCCCTATGTATAAATATATTGTCCAGAAATTTAATATTGATGCCAGTAATGACTTCGAGGTACTTAAAAATTCTACTTTTCTGAAGTAACAACAGATAATATAAATAAAAGGCAAATGTCATCCCCTAAGCAACCTAGAAATGTAAGACTAAGAGAAAGATTAAGGGTTGTTCCTCAAAGGAAAAGAAGCAAAAGTAAAAGTAGAATACAGACTATGATACTTAACAAAGAAATAGCTAAACACAATGCTTAGCATAATAAGTAGCAACTCTAAACAAAAAAAGTTATATCATGGTAAAGGAGTTTGAAAAGGGGTAGAAGGAGAACACTGGCTAAAAATAATGTGGAAAATAAACAATCACTGAGGAAAATGCTAAAATTTTACTTATCCAATGTGTCACAATAATAGGAGGACTGTATTATATATTGAGGGCAAGCAACGAAAAAAAAGTAAAAAGAAAGTTTGATTGAAATAAAGTCTTGTTAAATGATTATCAAAACTCACTCAACGCAGTAGAAAACAGAAAGCAAGCAAAATGTTAATAATAAAAAGAAAAACTAAATGTAGAGCCTGAAAAAGTCATTTCAAGTACCTTAAATAATCAATCATATTAATAAATGCATTAAATTTTCTTCTATTTGCCATATATACTACATACCAATTCCCAAATACTATCAATATAATACATTATATAATACATATATTATAATTATATCTATTATATAACTATGTTTAGTACATATCTTGCCAAATATTCCCCCAAAATAAAATAACAAATAGTATCACTTCTCAAAGTTTGTTTACTATCAACTATAGCATAATAGAATTTACATTTAAATAATTTATAGGAGTAGGAGTGAATATTTATCTAATGATTAAATATTTCTCCATGAAGATAAAGCAATCATAATATTTTATGTAGGAAATATAGCTTATATTTAAACACATAAAGGAAAAATTGAGATGATTGGAGAGATGTAAGAAGTCCATAAAGTTATAATTTTAAGGTTGTTGGAAACAAATAATCAAAATAGTAAGAAAGTGTTGAGAACATTTGAATGAAATAATTGAATGTTTGCATATAAATATATGTAGATAAAATATTCTTATAAAGAAAAGAGAATTCACATACCTGGATCATCAAAGAAGGTACACCTCAGCAATTTTATACTTCTGAATATTTTTGTAGTCTAAATTTCAATAAATTAATGGGGAAAATTGAATGAAGACAATTCTAATACAAATGATTATTTTCGAGAGAGAGAGAGAGAGAGAGAGAGACAGAAAAGAGACATAGGGCAATAATAACTAAGAGTTCTATTAGAGATTTTAAAATATTCGTATTCTTCCACCTTGATATTTTAGTGGAAGTCATCAATATAACTGATTATATAAAATATTATAAAACATATAACATGATTAAACTATAACACAATATAAAAGCATAATATAATTTTAAAATGAGAGAAGAGCCAGAAGAAGAAAAGGAAAGAGGAGGAAGAGAAAGAAGCCAAATATAAAGAGTATCAAAAAGTAATGATTTTAAAGCTGCACTGATTTACAGATAATAAAACTGACAACATAGTAAATGTTAGAGAATTTAATAACAAAGTGTCTGAATTAAGTGGATTTATTAGTTTTGCCAAAAGTCAAGTAAATATAAAAAACTAACATTTCTATTTGTTGGAAATTAAAATAAAACCTAAAAATCACATTCATCATAGTGCCAAGATAACTAATACTTCGAAATAAATCGTTAAAAAAGTATAAGAGGCCGGGCTCAGTGGCTCAGCCTGTAATCCCACGCCTTTGGGAGGCTGAGGTGAGTGGATTGCCTGAGCCCACGGGTTCAAGACCCGCCTGGGCAGCGAGACCTCATCTCTACAATAAATCAAAAAATCAGCCAGGCGTGGTAGCGCATGCCTGTAATTCCGGCTACTCAGAAGGCTGAGGCAGAAGGATCACCGGAGCCCAGCAGGTCGAGGCTGCGGTGGCCGGGAGCGGCCACTGCACTCCAATCTGGGCGACAGAGTGAGACTCCAACTCAAAAAAAAAAAAAAAAAAAAAAGCATAAGAATTTATGCACACAAAAATTACAAAAGAAGAGAAAGACATACAATTTGTGTAGATGGAGTCAAAGACTAAAATTGTTTAGGAATTAATATTTTTATATTAATCCTGTGAGCAACATAATTTTAATAACATTTAAACAGAAATGCAGGCATTAATTAGTAATTCATATTTCAAAAGGAATTGCAAATATGCATGCATAGTGAAAATAATGGTAAAAGAAAAACAACTTCAATTGTGTCTGATATGAAGACAAATTTATAAACAATGGCAATTTTTAAAAATAAATAATAAAAATTGAAACGGTCACTGAAAAAGACTAGAGTCCCAAATCATTTTCAACAATACACTGTATGCAATTTTGGATACCAATACACATATTAGAAAACTCAATATTATTCATTGTTTTATATATTGGCTTTTATTATTAAAAATGTTGCACTCACAACCAGCATTAAATAGGTTAATTAAAATCTAAAAGTAAGAAATGTTTTAAATCAAAATTAGTATAATATATTAAAATCATTTTTATAGAAAAATGAATTAATTAATAACCAAAAATGACAACATATAAAAAGGCAAGTAGGTGTTTCACATGAGATGATTTTTTTAATGATAAAATATATCATAGATATTTAAATAAATGACAGGATATATTGTAAATGTAAAAGAGAGAAGCACTACCATCCAGAAAATTTTCTGTAGTATTTAGATCTATATAAAAATATAAACTACAGAAAAAAAATTAAAATTTTTTAAAATATCCTTCATAAGAAACCAGAATAGTTAAAGGCATGAAAACTTGCTCAGTCTCATTGTAAATTTAAAAACTCAGAATAAATTTGAAACACAATACAACAATATCATTTGAAAATAAATCCAACATCCATAGGAAAAGCAAACATTTATATATGACAATATAAAGTTTGTGCTTGTTATGTCAATACACATACAGACGTTAAATATAACTATATACAGATATATATACATAAAAATACGAATGACAGATTTGATAGATAGAGCTATAGAACAAGAGATGAGAAGGTCTCAAGACCAAAGCTTGTGAATGGTTGTCTATGTATAAAGTTAAGAAAATGAATGGGATAAGGGAACCATAAAAACTTCATTTTATCAGTAATACGTTATATATTTCAGCTTTAAAAAATACAACATATGAAAAAATATATAATTATTTTAATATTTTGGGCTTTTAATATCTGAAGTGAGATTAACCTCACTATAACTATAAAATGTTAATGATAACAATAAATTAATAAATAATGCTATCACCAGTCAAGAGACGAAGACATCAATGATAAAAACAAAAGATTCCTAAAGAGATTAGTAAATTTGGAAAAAACATCAATAAAACAAATAAATAAGAAAATAACAATAAGGTCTAGATAAAATGAATTCTGATAGAAATGAATTTGCAGCTTTGCAAGTCAGCCCTTCTTTTTTCAGTTTTTCCTAATTAATGTACGTAAATTTTTCATTTATTCTTCATACTTGCAAATATGTTTTCACATAAGTAAAATATACCTGGTAGCTAGTTTTTTACTTACAGGACTACAAATATTCTATAAAAATGAAAAGAATATTTATCTAACATTTTCTTCTAATATTTACACAGTGAGAGTAAATGTATCTTGGTTCAGAGAGGCATGCAATTATGATTCAATTATTATTCTTTTCAGTTCAATATGATCCTCCCCAGCAAAGTATTTACAAAATTTTATGAAAGTGTATGATAGCTTTAGGGACTTGCATTCTTGACATAAGAAACTTGAAAAAAATCCTTAGTTTCAGGTTCCTCAAAGTACTTTGACACAGCATTCTTCTGTCCTTCGTATACTATCTAGCATCAGATTCACAAAGTACACATAATCAGTAATGTTAATAAACATAACCAACAGTTAATACAGATTGTAAACCGATATTTTAATTTCCTGTATTTGTTTAAGAGTTCTGTATTATTTCCTAACACTGTATTAAGTTGAAATTTAAAATAATTTTCTAATTTCACCCATTCAAAATCTAGCATTTTCACTGAATAGTTTCTTCCTTCAAAGCATTGATTTTAAGCTAAAACTTCTTATGACATATAATAGATTTTACGTACTTGATTCTAGTGCTAAATTCATAATAGGTGGAATTCACTAGTTTCAATGCTTGTACAGTTTTCAGAAAATATATAAATTATGATATATCCCCAAAATTCAGGAAAAAAAGCCCTTCAAAATTAGATTTGTCCCAACTTCTTAACTTCTTGGTCACAATCCACTCAACTAATTTCAATCTCTCAGTCTAGAGTTCAATTAGTATATGAGGTATGCTTTCATTTTCCTAGTTTCCATCTGTGAATTTCCCTCCATCACTTGAAAGCAAAACCTTCTTTCCACAGAAATGATCTTTACTCAGGTTTTTGTCATTTATTGTAATGATATTTCAGAGGATTCGTTTTTGTAACCACTAATGCTTGCCACCTCTCACACCTCAAACTTTGCAGAAATATTAATCAGGAAAGATATTGCTTTTAGTCATTCTCAGCATATTCAGTTTTTCTTCAAACTTTTTGAACAAATATGATTATAAACAACTTCAGTTTCCATTGAATCATCCTGAGCATTACCACCAAACATTTCTAAAACCAATGTTAATGCTAGAGATAGTAATTTCAGTCAATTTTTTAAAAAACATGCATTTCCCAAACTACTTCAAAACTCACATGTCAGCAATTTTAGAGTGAGTCATGTCATTATGAAAATAATAATAATGTATGTTTAATTTTTCATACGTTCATTTAAAATATATTATGTATGAAGCATTTGTAGAGATCTTGAAAAAGAAAAGTAACCCTTTTACTTATTTTGCTAATAAAATCTTGATTAAATTCTTAGATAAGAACTCTTGCTTTTTCTAGTTTCTCTTGGAAATTTGGTGAAAAACTTTTTTTTTTTTACTATTGAAAAACGAATTGCATCATGTCCAATGCTAACTTAACGCTAGATAAATCCCCAATTGACTCTAACTGGTTCAGATAGTGAAGTTTATCCTTGCCCATTCCCACTTGATAAATTCAATTTTCTTGTCTTCTACTTAGGTGGTGTCTTAAAGTATTATGGATGCTAATTCATGAGTTATCAAAAGAAGGTGAGATCAGGGGATTTGAGGACAACTTATCTGAATCTTCTTTACTCTTGTTGTTTCCTGGTCTTATCCCGCAGCCTCAATTGTAGCTGGTCTTCAAATTTACAGAACTTGGCTTTCAGAGAAAACCTGTCTTAAATCCAAGATTTCATAGAATGTTTGTATCTTTTTGGGTGCTACTTAGAGAAAAATTTTTTTAAATGGCTAACAGTATATTAGTGACAAAACAAAAAGAAAATAAATATACAGTAAAATGAATTTATTATTGAAGATATAACTCTGCTAAATCATAATTGTAAGCAGAGCTAATATTAATCAACATAAAATAATATTACAATAAATATTTAAGCTTTTCCACTGTGCAATTTAATATTTGCAGCTAAGTGGGCATAAGAATATCAGACATAATGTGTTACCAAACACTAAAATCATCATCAACAATAAATACAAATAAGACATAAGAAAAACAGCTTTTAAATTGAGTATAGTTTACTTTAATAAGGTAAAATAAATAAATAACTAAATGTTACATTTTCCACAGAAATTGCCAAAATCAAAAATTTTTTTTTTAAAAAAGCTTTTCACCTGCACCAGGAGGAAAGTAATGCAAAAGATGCAGATAATTCTTATATATTAAAAAATGACAAAATACGTAAAATATATGTGACCTTTTAGATAATGCTTCAAATTCACATTTATGGATAGCTGTAAATTCATATGTAGAACCTGAGCACCAAAACCTGTTCTGATAGATTTAGAAGTTGTTTGCCACACATATACAAAGAAAAGACATATGTGGTTTATATATATATATTTTTTTTTAAAGAAGGAAAAATAACGGAGTTAGGACAGAGGTTAAAGATCTCCAAACTCTCCCTTATTGCCCCTTTCTCTCTCAGTTTTTTACATCACTTAGAACATCAAATGAATAATAAAATACACCACTAAGCTTCTTAGATTGGTGAGGACACCTGAGAACATAGCAAGAAAGTGGCTTATCTACAAGCCAGAATGAAAGACTTTATTAGAAATTGAAAACTGCTAGACCTTGATCATAGACTTTCCAGCTTCCAGAATCATGAGAAAATAAAAATTATGTTACTTAAGCCACTCACTCTTTTTTTTTTTTTTAATGGCAGCTCAGGTAGACTAAAACATTTAGTGTACCCGAAATTGTAACACTTGGGTCAGGGTAAGTTAAGGGGAAAACTTTAACTCTGTGAATGCTATATAGAGAGACAAATAGATAAAGATAGAGATGGAGAGAAAGAGAATTTTCTCTGGTGTGGTCATGTACTATTTGAGCTATGGCCAGGCCATGTTCTCTTAAACTTCGGCCCCCTCCCCTACCTTGGGGAGGTGAATCTCCTCTTTCTCTTTCTCTCCAATTTGCTTTCTAAATAAGTTATATTTTTAATCTGAAAAAAAAGATGTATGATGTGGTTATGACTGACCATAACATATGTAACTAAATGGGATAACTTTCTTCCATTTTAGTAATATTTTCTTGCAAAAGAATTATATTAATATTACTAAAATATTATGTTAAAATAATAATGATATCATACATAATAAATATATATAATGTGTATATATGCATTTTATATATATTTATTAGAAATTGCCTGATAGGCTGACCTGTCTATTCCAGGTTTTCACAATTTTATCTGTGATTTTAAGCCAAGTTTACACTGCATAGTAAAATGTCTTTATAACTTTTACTTCCAATTATGTCATTGGATATATTTATTATGGTCATATGGTAGATTCTTGTACTTTCTTGATCCAGTGTGATACTCTGGCTAACACCAGTCAGTTTTCCTTCAGGGACAGTCAATTTAATCCCTCAACCACATTTCTTATCAAACTCTCATTCTCTGGATCACTATACCCACACCCTAATCACAACAGGGCCAGAGCCAAGACAACCAGGTTCAGCACCTATTTCCCAGGGTCCACTGAAATTCTTCAAATTAGCCAATTCTAAACCTCTGTCCTCCTTCTTCTATTCTTTTCTTCAGAAATTATAATAAAGATGCTACCTACAATTCTCTGTCTCTGCATTATGACCAACCTGGTTGTTCAAGTACTATGCAATACTGCATTAGTGAACTGTGAGTTAACAAAACTGTTAACCTCTCCTTATCTGCTTCTGGCCTCATTCAAGGTAATATGATTATAACAATACTCCATTTCCCTGAGATCTAAATCAACAAATGTGATTGCATGCTTATTTTTGCAAGGTATGGAGCTTCCTACTGGCAATTCACGAGAACACTTTAAGTCTCACAATCAAGCGGGAAAACAAGCATGTCACAAGTAAGTATAACCTTGTATGGTCCGGTCAATGATGTAATAAGCATATGTACAAGCTGCTGGGTTGAAGGAGAGCTTTAGTTCAGTCTTGTTATATTCTGAACATGAGATTTGAGGAGTTAAATAAATGGAAACAAGGCCAGGGTATGCTAAAGAGTCAACTAAGATTGGACAGTATGTGCAAAAGCAGTGAAATCTTCAATGGATATGTTGTGTTTAAAAAATAACAAATAGAATTGTTTGAATTGAACGTAAGGTAAATTAATGGAAGATTTCAGCTGGAGTAAAGGCAATACTATAAGTTTTGGATAAATTTTTTACCCTACATTTTCTTAATCTTTTTCTTGCTTTTGTGTTAAAACTATTGATATTTTGACAAATACTTTTATGACTTTGACCATTTGCATTTCTTCATGGCAGTTATCTGTTCCTGTTTTTGTAGCTATTTTTTACATATCCATAGTTTTCTGTATACTAATTAACTCCTGGTCATATATCTTGCACTTTGCCACTAGGTGATATATTATTTTATTGCTTCCTATGCAGATTTTCTTTGTATAAAAGTCATATAGTTAAAGTACTTTAAAATTGTCATTCTTTGAACATAAAATTAAATTTAGTTTTTTTTTTCATTAGGGTGGAAGGAGGGACACATTTTTTAAAACTGAAATTAAAAAGATAATTTTATTTTAATCTCATTTATTTATTTTGGTATAATCTACTGGGTGAGATTTAACTTTTTTTCCTAATTTGTAACTCAATTCTCCTATTATAAAATAAACTATATCATTTAAAAATATATACAGATGTCAATTATTGAAAATCAAAAATACTATAAAATTAAATAAACATGTCTGTTTTTATACTTTCTAACATTCTTTCATTGCTATATCTGATAAGGTTGACACAAGTACCTATAGGTTTTTTAATAGCATTTTTCACATTTAAATAAGACAAACAGTTGTAGTAAATAAAAAATAGCTCAATTTCTAAATACATAAGTTTTTTATAGAGGTTGTTAAGACTAAACTTAAAAAAATGTTTTCCATTTTTCCTAAAAGAGTCTTAATGGTAACGTAATTGTATTTATCTTGCTATATAACATGCATGCAGATCATGCTGAAGAAGACTCTTAGATGCTCTGGGCATGTAAAACAAAAGAATCAAAGAGCAGATACAACAAAGACTCTCAGAAAATGTTTAAACTGAAATGTAAATAGAGAATGAGATTCTTCAATGCAATTAGACAAAGTGGTAGAATAGTCTTACGAGTAGAGGTAAAATTATACATGTGACAGTTTAATGGGAAAGAAGGTATAGCAAGCCTAAGAAAGTGGTCAGCGCAGTGGCTCAAGCCTGTAATCCCAGCACTTTGGGAGGCTGAGGTGAGGGTATTGCCTGAGCCTACAGGTTCAAGAACAGCCTGGGCAACTTGGTGAGACCTCATCTCAACAATAAATCAAAAAATTAGCAAGGGTGGTAGCGCCTGCCTGTAGTTTTGGTTATTTGGAAGGCTGAGACAGAGTGATCTCCTGAGCCCAGCAGGTTGATGCTGGGGTGGCCGTGTGCATGCATGGCACTGCACTCCAACCTGGATAACAGAGTGAGACCCCAACTCGAAAGAAAGAAAGAGAGAGAGAGAGAGAGAGAGAGAGAGAGAGAGAGAGAAAGAAAGAAAGAAAGAAAGAAAGAGAAAAGAAAAAGAAAGGAGAATGCAACAATACTGAAGCAGCAAAATTTAGAGTTCTGTTAAGAATGCAGAACTAAAGTATGGGCTACTTGTACACAGCCATGTAGTCTATACTAAGAGCTATATATATTTTTCCATGCCATAGATTTGTATTGCATACCAATATCAATAGTAAATAGAAGAGAATTGTAAGTATGGCCCCACATTTAGATTTGAATATCTAAATATGGCTCTGCTTATGATTTGTGAAGCTGATTCCAGAAGCAAAAAAAAAAAAAAAAAAATGTGTGGGGAAAAAAGTATATATCAGGTCAATGAAGCTGTTCAAGTGTGGATGAAAATACTCAGTGAAACTGGGGCATACTTAGGAATTACTAGAAAAAGCAATTATTGATAAATTGGTAAGAGAATGTGCAGGAGTGATTTATGGATGACTCCAAAATGTATAATTTAAACACTTGGGTGCATGGCTGTTCTTTCACTGAAACTGGAGAGTCTGGGTGAAGGAAAGTTTGGGAAAGTAAGAGTTGATCATGCTAACATTGGTGTGTAGTTTAGACAAGGAATAGGAACAATAAAAATAAAACTGAACTTAATGAAGAGAACACACCAAAAATGTTTCCTGGGCTAGTGATTTGGAAAGAAAAGTTATTTTCATGTGCATAGGAATAAAACTAGGAGAAGAGTGCTTGGCTAAGGATCCTACTTGGTAGTTGGACTTTTCTTTCTTTTCTTTTCTTTTTCTTTTTAAGTTGGAGTCTCTCTCTGTCGCCCAGACTGGAGCGCAGTGGCCGCTCCCGGCCACCGCAGCCTCGACCTGCTGGGCTCCGGCGATCCTTCGCCTCAGCCTTCCGAGTAGCCGGAATTACAGGCGCGCGCTACCACGCCCGGCTAATTTTTGTTGTTGTTGTTTATTGTAGAGATGAGGTCTCGCCTGCCCAGGTGGGTCTCGAACCCTTGGGCTCAGGCAGTCCTCTCACCTCAGCCTCCCAAAGGCGCGGGATTACAGGCTGAGCCACCAAGCCTGGGTGGTAGTTGGACTTTATACATGGAAGTCCCCACAAAGAAAAGAAATTGAGGGAGCAAAATTTCAGGATCACACTGTAACGAAAAAGAGAAAAAACAAAAAAATAACAATTGGCACATTTCAAAAGAAAGCCATGTTGTACTGCGCAAAATGCTGATGCTTAATATATAAGTTGGGTCCAAAAATGTTGATCAGATTTATGAGTTGGAAATGACTGTTTGCTGTGGCCCTTTGAGATGTTAACCACAAACTCTAGATGAACTCTAGAATGTTTTAGAAATGAAATGAGTTGGGGGAAAAGAAATCTTTTCGTGAAGGTTGCCTATGAAAAAGGCAGAAAATTAGGCTAATATTGATTTTAAAAAAGTAAAATTCTAGTCTTTTTAAACTTCTACTTTGAAATAATTTTGGATTTAGAAAAGAATTGCAAATACACAGAGGGTTCTCATATATCTTTTTTGAGAGGCTTTTAAGAATCATGTTCTTTGTGAGACTACATGAGCATTTTAAAGTCTGTTGATGGTATCCAATAAATGAGGTGAGTTAGGAACTTTAAATAATAGTTATGGATACCATATGTTTTTTGGCAATATTAGAAAATATTAAGAAAAAATTAAGAGTTCTAATGGAGAAGATTGTTTTCAAAGGGCAAATATGTAAGAAGATTTTTAAAAAACCATGGAATTTATGTAGAAATATTTGTGGACTTGGTGCTGTGAGTATAAGGAAGTTGTCCTCTGTTTTACAAAAATCTGTTGCTACATAAAATGGCATTTTTATGAAACTTTTGTTTTTTAGCAGCAAAATTGCTGAGCTAACATATTATAACATATAGTTTCTTCATTTATCTTTATTCAATCTTATGCACTTATTTTTTTTCCTTCAGTCTTTCTCCCACCTCGTATTTTCCCAATATTGCTTTCACAAAAATATCGGGCATTCTCAGTCAGGAGCATGTTAAATTTCTAAGTTTATGCAAACCTTATTTTATGTCACTTTGGCAGTGTTTGGTTGTTGTTCTCAATACAAATTGCAACTGCATGTAGAATTCTCATTCTACTGAGTGTTCACTCTGATGTCTTTAGAAAATTAAGTGTTTAAGTCACCAAATTGATGACTGCTACTTTAGCTATTGAGCAGAATTCAATAACAGGGACTGCACGACCTGTCACTGAAAATGCTTTACACTGCTTATAAGGATGGATCTGTCTATTTGAACCTATAATTAAATCTTATGCAGGCTTATGCCAACATATTTACTTTTGACAATTTAAGAAGTCAGTCCCATCCAGTATTATTTATGCATTATTGATTTTTTTTGAATTTTAGTTTTCAATTTCACATCATGAATTAAGAAAGAATTAAAACTTCACTCTGATAGAAAAGTTATCTTTTTTCTTTTCCTTTTTCCTCTTCTTTTTCCTTTTGGCCAGTCTATTGTCAAGCTAGAAAAACAAAAGTAAAGATCAAGTAAATATTACACAATGAAATTTTCATGAAATGCAATAGATTGTCACCAAAATCAGTCACTATTTATAATATCTATCAATATGTAATATAAGTAGCCAAGATAAGTACAGATTAAAAATATCAAATTTAGATATACATATGTGTGGGCTTAAATATGCATATGTTTAAATTTTAGGATCATCTCTTATTTATTAACTATGTCATCTTAGGCAGTGACTCACATAATTTTGTATTTCCTAATTTAAAAAATTATATGTAATAATAGTATAATACTCAAAAAAGTAATCACATGTATTTATTTTTCAACTATTATTAATTAACTAATTATAACTGATCCCGAACTTGTCAGACTATATATTCTACAAGAAAGATTGATATATAGCATATAACATTTTAATATTAATATTTATTCAAATATTACATCATTTATGCATGCTTATTGCAGCATTGTTCACAATAGCAAAAACATGGACTCAACCGTGCTGCCCATTGAAACTAGACTGGATAAAAAAATGTGATACATAGACACGATGGAATATTACACAGCCATAAAGAAGGACAAACATGGACTTCACAGTAACTTGGATGGATTTAGAGTCTATAAAACTCAGTGATCTATCACAGAAACAAAGAACAGAGTTCTATATATTCTCACTCATAAGAAAACCCTGAACATATATCATAATACTAAGAAAGAGATTGGCAGTAGTGGGATACTGCCTGGGTGGGGGTAGGGACACAACATCAATAAGAGCACCTGATCTCAAACCAGGCAAAGTGGGGACCAAAGGGAGGCCCAAGTTTAACTTGTATGATGTCTACTTGTATACCTAATCCTGAATTGTATCCCACATCTTTAGAATAAAATATATATAATTTTTTTTAAAGTGTTGCATTATTGAGATGAGAATGCCAAAGATGGACTTTAGTTTATCTTTAAGTTGAATTTGTGCAACAGTGCATAACATATGAATAATTTTTTCTTCATATTTAACAGACTTTAAGCGTTGACTGAAGAAGACCACTGGAAGAGCACAGTGATGGATTTGCCAGAGTGTTCGTTCATTTTAGAGAAAAAAACAAAGTGAAACCAAAAGACATATAAGAGATAACATTACTTTAAAAGCAAAAGAAAAGCACTATGCTTCACCATAATATGCCAGAAAAAAATGAATTTGAACTTAGAGCAAATTCAGTTGTAGGTAGAGAAGAGGAAAAGATAGATGAGTTATAATGGAAGAAAGTATTGTATCAAAGGCAGTTCAGGAAGCATGTTTTTGTGCCATTTTACCATTTTCCTTTTTCTCTTTTAGAAACTCCACTCCCCACATCTGCTTTTGTGGTGATAATCTCAATTAATTTTCCTCTACGCACTTATCCTTTATTTATTCTATAGAAAAGAACTAGCTCCACATTTTAAGAAGGGATAAGATTATAATAGGAGGAAGATGTAATAAGGTGGAAAGGGGATTCAAGTAAAAATAAATGACAAAAGATTGTATAAAGAGAAGGGAAGAGTAAATCATATAAATACATTATAACATGTTAACCAGACAATTTTGCGTCAACAACAACAAAAACTAGCTAGGCTAAAATTTACAAAGGTATCACTTTATGCAAAACATCTTTCAGCAAGAACAGATTCATAAAATTTTGATATTTTCCAGCACATTAGACAGTGATATGTCTGCTGATCACTACCAATCGCGCTGAAGCCTCTTCTCCACAATTTACAATTTTAGGAATAGAGCTCTTTTTAAAAAACAATTCACTCATATGGAACATGAGTAGCTCTTTTTTTCTTCCATTTACTTAAAACAATTGTCAAATACATATATATCTAGAGAAAAACATGCTATGCCAGGTGTGTTCACCTCATGGCCCAGTCATGCCATGTAGTGAAT
Organism: Carlito syrichta; assembly: GCF_000164805.1. NCBI lineage: Eukaryota > Metazoa > Chordata > Mammalia > Primates > Tarsiidae > Carlito > Carlito syrichta. The sequence continues at coordinate 543,694 of NW_007231619.1, read as the reverse complement.
CACCTTCCCGTATTCCCTCTTGATAAGTGCTTACCTTGTTTTCTGTAACTAGAGTGTATTTTTTAGATATTACCAAATAATTTGGAGATTTATAGACTTTTCCAGACTTTTTTCCCCCTGAGAGATCATTCTTTTCCAATTTGAACTAGCTGCTTTCTATTCTCCAAGCAAAATTGTCTTCCTTGAACTTCCATTCGTCTTCAACCTAGACCTCCCTCCACTGTGTTGCATGCCTTGTTTTCTGATCACCATGCTCTCCTGTTTTAGATTAACGTATTAATTTTTCTGCAGTCCAGGCATCAGTAATAATCTTGAGTCCTAGTGGTGAATTTTTCCTGGATTCTGTTTCAAATAAACTTTGTAATGGCTAGGGTGTAAATACATTATCTATCATTTTCTTCACTTTAATTCTTCAACTATTTGTGTTAATACTTTTAAAATTTCTTTACCGTTTTTATTGTAGTTTCTGTGAGAAAACTAAAAATAATTGGGCTCAGCTGGTCATCTTAAGTTATAATTGCACATAACTTTTATTGGTTAAAAAAGCTGCACCCACTGTTTGAAAAAGAACAATTGTTCAGTTAAATAAATTCACAGACTTAGCAGTGATAGTTATGTACCTGTTATGGTTAAATGCTACTTCCAAAGTTCATATGCTGAAGACATAATCTTCAAGATAGCAGTGTTGGAGGTGGGACCTTTAAGAGGTGATTATGTCATTAGGGATCTGCCCTCATGACAAGATTAATGAGATTATCCAGAGAGTAGATTTGTTATGGAAAGAGTAGTTTCATTATAAAAGCATCTTTGTCCCTCTCTTCTGTCTCTCTTTAACCCTATCTCATCCTTTCTTCTTTAACCATGTGATGATGCAGCAAAGAGACTCTTACCAGATACCAGTACCTTGATATTGTACTTCCCAGTCTCCAGAACTACAAGAATATTTTTTTTAAATAAATTGCCCAGTCTGTGGTATTCATTTACAGCAGCACAAAAAGAACTAAAGCAGTCTCTAACAAAATTGTCCTGTTTTTGAAACAAGGAAGTGCAAGTGACTTTCTTTTAGTTTTGGTGAACTCTGACACTTTTGACAAAATTAAAGTCCAATTTAAAATAAAATATTTTATTTCGCATACATGTGCTCCATTTCTATTTATTTAAATAGAGTTTATGATCCATATCATTGATTTATTTAAATATGAGTTTATGATCCATATCATCATTTTTCTGTCTCTCTGAAAAACTTCTTTTAGCATTTCTGGCAAGGCATAACTACAGGCGGCAAATTCTCTAAATTTTTGTTTCTCTGAGAAAATAGCTTTTCTTGTTTTTTAAAGGATAATTTCTCTGGATACAGAATATTGATTTGGTGTTTTAAATATTTTACTTTCCAATTTTCTTGCTTGCATAAAAATTGAACTTTTTAAAGAAGTTCTTTGTAAATCTATTCTTATTCCTCTATAAACTGTCCATCCAACCACTTTTTGTTTTCTTTCAAGATTTTCTCTTTTTCTTTGGTTTTCTTCAATTTGAATTTTTTTTCCTTCTGTTTGGTCATCTCTTGTCTTATGTGATATATTGTTGAGTGGCTACTAAATTGCACCGTCTTCTCAGTTTCTATTACTTTAAATATTTATATTATTACTATCTCTCTTATTTTTCTCCCTACACCCATGACACACATTTTATAATTATCACAGTACTTGGGTTTATGTTCCATTTTATTTTTTGTTCTTTCATTGTACATTTTATTTCAGAAAGTTTCTATGGACATTCCTTCAAACTCACTGACCATGTCTAGTCTACTTGTAAGCACCTCAAACAGTCTTCATTTCCATTATGGCTCTTAGTTTGTTTGGGCTGCTTTAACAAAATACTATAAACTGAACAGCTTATAAACAACAAAAAACATTTCTCATAGTTCTGGATGCTGCAAAGTTTAAGATTAAGGCACCAGGAAACTCAGTGTCTGGTGAGAACCTGCATCCATAAATGCTGGCTTCCTAATCTGAGAACATGGGGGAAGGGGCAAACAAGCTCTCTTGAGCCGCTTCTATGAGGATCATGTATAAGATCTCCACCTTCATGGCCTAATTACTTTTCCAAAGGCTCCATCTTTTATTACATTGGGGGTAAGGATTTCAACATATAAATTTTATGGACAAACAAACATTAAGATCACAGCAAGCAGAGTTGTTGTAGTTTTTTTCTTTCTAGCATGTTCTTTTTATTATTTCTTTCTTTCTTTCTTTCTTTCTTTTTTTTTTTGAGTTGAAGTCTCACTCTGCTGCCCAGACTGGAGTGCAGTGGCCACTTCCGACCACGGCAGCCTCGACCTGCTGGGCTCCGGCGATCCTTACACCTCACCCTTCCAAGTAGCCGGAATTACAGGCATGCGCTGCCACGCCCGGCTGATTTTTTGATTTTTTGTAGAGATGAGGTCTCACTGCCCAGGCGGGTCTTGGGCTCAGGCAATCCACTCATCTCAGTCTCCCAAAGGCGTGGGATTACAGGCTGAGCCACCGAGCCCGGCTTGATTATTTCTTATAGTTTATATTTCTCTGCTTACATTACTTACCTATTCTTATATGTAGTTCAGCTTTCTCATTACACTATCATAATACTAGGGATTCAGCTGAAGTCCTACTTCCCACTACAGATAGCCAATAGCTGAGATGATGAGTATTGCTCAGAGAAGTAGGCTCTTTATGTGGTTACTATCAGCCAAGGAGAAGGGAATATAGTCTCAAATCCTTCTTCTGGTTCCACTGAAGTAAGAGGTTTATATAGTGAGGAAGGAGAATAGAAAATATAATTTAGGGAGGAGCAAAAAAGAGGAGTTGGTAAACAGGAGAGTTATTACATCTCATTGTCTGAAAACAGTGATCTGGTGAGTTTTCAGTTCCTTGATACTACAGGCCTAAGGGTTGATTTCCTGAGAAAGGAACTCGGATAAGACAAATGTAAGTTTCAAACTTTAAGACCATAAATGTCAATTTCTATGTTTACTCACCAAAAAAAAAAAAAGAAAGAAAAGAAAAAAGTAGTCTTTAGTTGTATGGAGATGTTGGGCCAGTTTCAATTAGTCTTGTGAATATTAATCATAGTTATTTGAAACTCCCAAATCTCTGCCACATTGAGTCTGTTTTTGACATCTGCTTTTTCTATTCAGACTGTGTGCCCTTCATTATTTTTGGTAATTTTTATTTAATGCCAGATAAGATATATTGGGTATAAGGGACTGAAGTGGATTTGGGCTTGGTATGAGGTTTTATGTTTATTTGACTATCAGGCTGTGTTTACTGTCTGCTAATAGCTATGATGTCAGAGGCTAAAATTCATCCACAGACCTCATTTTTTTGTTTCACCTGTTTATTGGGGTAGGGGTTGTAGAATTAAGACATTTATTTAAAATTAATAATGCTGCTGGGCTCAGTGGCTCAGCCTGTAATTCCGCGCTTTGGGAGGCGAGGTGAGTGAATTGCCTGAGCCCACGGGTTCGAGATCCGCCTGGGCAACTTGGTGAGCCCTCATCTCTATAATAAATCAAAAAATCAGCCAGGCGTGGGTAGTGCGTGCCTGTAGTTCCAGCTATTTGGAAGACTGAGGCGGAAGGATCGCCGGAGCCCAGCAGGTCGAGGCTGCAGTGGCCACTGCATTCCGGTCTGGACGACAGAGTGAGACTCCAACTCAAAAAAAATAAAAAATAAAAATAAAATAATGTCTGAGACTTGCAATGCTTTCAGCTGTAACTCCTTGTTTTTATTCAGGAGCCTTATTGGCACGGTGGCAAGGTGTGGGCGAAGAGAAAGTATCCTACAGTTTCTATGATTAGGCCTCAGTCTTTTAGTGAACCTATGTCCCTGGGCTATGGCCCACACAATTGCTTTTCAGTTTTGTTATTTTCTCCACTGGTGACACAGGAAGATTAGAAGGGGCTGGAGCTGGGTATTTCACTTCCTCTAGGTAAGTCAGATTTCAATAAATCCCAGTTAGACTCTGAAAAAATTGTTTCCCTTGAGGACAGGCATTGTTAAAGATAGATTTCTAGTCATATTTCAAAATGGTTACTTTTCCCTTCTCTTTGGCAAACGTATATGAGGATTTTTATCGGTGTTTACTGTGAGAATCTAGTGGGGCTCCTGGAGATAAAACTAATGAAAGGCTGCCACCACATGGAGATTTTAACTCCCAACCTAGTCCACACTGGACTTCCAGCAAATTGTCAATTAAAAGTGTTCTTGATGGGATTGGCACCTGTGATGGGATTCCGCCCCTGGGCATCTGCTGCTGTTAAGCTGTGATTCTCTGTATTCACCCATCTGTCTCCAGTTGTAGGGGCAACAGTTTGCCCTATGGCTTCAATTCTATGTGGACTGTTAGAAGTTATTGATTTTTAGTTTATCTTTTTTTTCCCCTTCTTGTATGGAAGTGACAGTGTCCAAGTTCTTTATAAATTGGACTGGAAATCAGAAGTGCTGTCCATATAATATAAAATTCCTGCTATTGATTTCTTTCTCAGATTGTCAATTCATCTCATAGATTTCTTAATTGCAGTTATTTATTCTACCACTCTTTTATTTCTTTATTGCAAAATGCATGTTTCATTTTATCCTTTCTCTAAAAGACATACATCTATATAATCAGTTTTGATAACGTTTTACCAATCTACTTTTAATTATTATATTTAGAAACCATGTCCAGAATAAATATCTCACTAATGATAGCATGCATCAATCTAGAAATTTTCCCTTAGCTCCTGCTGTGTGTAAAGATGTGTGCTAGATAATGAGTCTAACACAAAAAGGAACCAATGTAATTTCCACTTTCGAGGTCCTAAGTCTAGTGGCATTAAGAATGCCAAAACACACATGTAAAGTGGAAAAATTACAATGTTCAATTTTCTGTAGCTGCTGTGGAAAATTATCACAGATTGAGACTTAAATTTACAGAAATTAATTCTCTCACACTTATAGAGGCCAAAAGTTGTAAGTCAAGGTTTTGCCAGTGCTATACGTCAACCAGAGGCTATGGCAAAGAATCTGTCCTTTGCCTCTTTCAGCTTCTAATAGCTCTATGTGTTCCTTCGTATGACTGCATATCTTCAGTCTCTCTAGAAACATAGCTTTCTTCTCTTCTGCTTGTATCTCTCCTCTTTTACCTATTTCAAAACTTTCTTTGCTTTTCTCATACAAGAATAGATTTCTTGGCATATAAGTCTAGAAATTCATCCTAGATAATCCAGGATGAGTTATTCTGCACAAGATCCAAGACTTAACAGCATATTTTGCCATAAAATGCATTAATAATATTCACAGGTTCTGGAATTTATGGAATGAAGATATTTCAAGGGGCAATCACTATGGGCAATAATACACCAAAAACCATAGGAACAGAGAATGAATTCAAGAAATTTTCTGCTCTGAAGATAGGTATATTTCATATATCACAGGAAAAAAAGCTTTAAGTTGTTATTTTTGCTTCTCAAGACAAAAACGATTCATTCTGAGTGATTACTTCAGTGTCTCTCATAATCTTAAACATAAGCACATTTCAAGCTATTTCAACATTATAAGACTTTTATCAACATTTATAATTATTCCAATGTTGATATATATCTGAATATAAACTAATTAACAAGCAGGAAGGCTATATTTTAAGGGGGGTGTAGGGTTACACAATTTTCCCAATCATACTGCTTAAGAGTGGGAAAGTGAGAATTGTAACGATATATTCATGACCCTACATTCATGAACACACAAAAAATGAAAGAAAATACTATTATTACTAATAAAAGATAGTCAGTGTTTACCAGAAGAATAACATACTTTCCTGATTTTTCTTAGAGTAAGATGAATTTATCCTAACAAGTTTGAGTATTTTTTATCAACTCAGAATTTAAAGACAGCACTATTTAGATTATTTTACCAACTTCCCAGTTATCATTAGAACTGCTACTTCACTTAACTGGTGAGCCAGTAAAAGCAGACTTTAAAAGCAAGAAACTCTTTGCCATATGCCTTTGGGGCTTGCTGTCAAAGCAATTCCAATGCATCCCATAGAGGAAGAGAGAAAATGGAACCTCTAAGCCAGAAGTAACATCAGCAGAGCTGATGAAACGAGAAGTTATGCTCACAGGCTTCAGTAACATCATCATCTCTTGCTATTTATTGATACATTCTCACTGAGGATAAGAAGAGAAAAGTCATTTTGAGGTAGAGCTTGCCATCGATCAGATCTAGAATGCTTAGAGGTGAGGGAAGCTTGGCTTGTACATAAAGGGCAAAAAAATCTACATTTCATGGAGCCTGGCGTCACATAGGCTGTTTTGCCTTAAAGCATAAATGAAGATCAAAGTAGTAAAGAGATTTAGTGGCATGGATTTGATAGATCCTTGTTTTTTGAAAAATAAATCATATGATAAACTAATAATATAAGACAACAGACTTGAAAATTCAAAGGAAACTAGGCTGTTTGTCTCCAGTTATAATATCTTTTGATGAATTATTTGGGGCTTTTGAGTAAGCTTTAGGCTTTGAAATATCAAGCTATAATCCTGATAGGTTGGCCATTTCTAATTTGTAGTTTTGTTTTCTTGTTCTTCATTTTGTGATGGCACTATTATTTCTAAGGAATTAGTTGCCATAAAGACTGAACAAAAGAACAACAATTTTATTAAAGTAAAATATGCTCATTTTATGACCTAAGAGTTATTAAAAATGAACATTCTTGTTATGGATTTGTTTATCTCCATTTTGCAGCCTTAGAGTCTAATGTATAATATCTTCTTAATAAAGAGAGATTTGGTAAGCCTGAACACACAGGCACTCCAATTTCAAACCTGAAGATTCAAGGGGATTTAGTCAACCTTGGCCTCTCCTCTTCTCCAAATATCAACCTAAGCAGAGACAGAATTTGTTAAAGGGAATTTATTTTATTTTGGTCACCCCTTGTCACAGCTGAGCCTCATTAGGGAAAACAAATCTCACTATAAAAGAACCTGTTGGGAGCTTAGGAAGAGGTCAGTGTAAATTAGTTCAAAAAGTGAGACTTCAATAGTCACCTGGTAGAGAGGCAGGAAGCCATATAAACAGAGATATCAATTTGAAAGAGAAAGCCTAGGGCCTGTTTTGTTCAAAGTTCAGTCTTTAAGTGAGTCTCTGTCTCTGTCTCTCTTGCTTTCTTTTTTTCTCTTTCACAGATGTTTACCTGTCGATGAATGAACACTGTACATCCTTTTTGAAGTTTATTTCCACACAACATCTGTGAGAATTTTGGCTTTAGGTCTTACTTCAAAGCTTTTATACTTAATGATAGCACAAACAGATGATTCAACAGTAATAGCACACCCTGTCAGGAAGGCATTTCCATGTGACACAGTTTTTGATGTTTAATAGAAGCATAAATTTTCAAAAGGCAAACAAGGTATGTTAGCTGTATGATAAGAAAGAATCAACTTTTCTGTGCCAAAAAAAAAAGATGCCAAAATGGTAAAATGAGAGATTCTGATGCCATCTTAATCAGCAAGTCTCAACTTGATTTTTTTTTTATAAGTTCTTAAAAAATACCAATTTTTAGTGTTTGGATTATCTTGATCCTTGGGTAGTAAAAATGGCTGATACTATAGATTGGCTCACAAATTACCACTTATTGTGAGTTTTCTGTGTACTTGAATTACTCTAATAAGCTTGTGAACTGTATTACCTTCTCCTTTACAAATAGCTAATAATATTAGATTTACCTCATTTTATAGATGAGGTAGCTAGATGTCATGTAACTTTATTTAGATGACATATGTGATAATGGGTGAAACCAAAATTTAAACTCATCTATTCTGATCCAAGAACATAGAACCACTGTGCTATCTTGCTCTAAGAATATTCCTGGAACAGTTATCTTACCTGTCTTATGTGTAGTCACTTTTAATGCTTGAAAAAAAATATAAAATACTGAATAGGAAATACCTCTTAAATACATATAGGTTTATGCAGCAGCAATAGGAATTTAGACTTATTGTAATAAAAGTGTCTAATAAGAGCATTGTTAAAATCTAAATTGGACAAATGGATTGCTTCTTAATTTCTCACAAAATTAGATCCAATTAACATAAACATGTGCAATGTACAGTACTTCTTGTGAGTAAAGTGATGAGAAAAAGGATCCTAAGGTCTTCTGTATAGATTTTTTTTTTTAACCAGTAAAACAATGTTATTTAAAATCCAAATTTACTACTATAGGTCCTGGAGTAATTTTGTTGCTCTATTCATTTTTTTCACAAAATAAAAATAATTTTACCAACAAATTATATAAAGAAACCCTTGAATTGACTCACAATTCAACTAACACTTATTGTGAGTTTTCTATATACTTTAATTGCTCTAATAAGCTTGTGAATTATATCACCTTAACCTTAACATCAAATAAGTACTGCCCAAATGTTTCCCCAAAATTAATAAATATGAAATGTTGTGGGTGTTTTTTCATATTTAGAAGTTAGTCAATAATGGTATAGTTTGAAGAAAACAGTTGATTATATTGAACATATAAACATGAACTTTAACAAGTTGTTTACTATTTTCAAGGACATGTAAAAGATATAAGTTTTTTGTTTGTTTGTTTGCTTTTGCCAGTACCTACCAAATCTTAAAGACAAATAAAATAATACACTTGTCTTAAAGTATCTTTTGTTCTCTTAAAAGACAGTAAAGAATAGCAAATAACATAAAAACAAAAAATGTCAATTATTATGTAATTATTACTCATATTTACATTTTGATAGTGATAGTCCTTACTAACAAATTTTTTAGGTGGAATTGTTTGGAAAATTAACACCTTCTTGTTTTACAAATATCTCATTGTAAATTCACTATTCTTAATATCTTAAGTAGCAACATATTTTACTATTTTACTGCTCATTTATAATGATATCTGATTATAATAGGAATTTAACAAGAGAAGTCCCAGAATGCCTTGTGTTTACATTAAAGAGGGAACATTTCTATAATCTTTTTCCATTACGTCAAGTTTCAATGTTACTTAGACATCTAGGCGTAAGATCAAGAGATGGAAAGATAAAAAAAATTCTATAAAAACAATTTGAATAAAGTATACCGCAGAGTACTAAATATGATCTTCACCCTAAAAACTTCACATATAAAAGCCAATGATCATTATTTTAGGCCCAATAATTTATTTTCATTTTAAAATCTTTTAATGCATACTAGAATGGGTTCTGCAGACATACAAAGCACAGTGTCTATTAGGAAGAAGGAATTTGAATGAAAATTTGCATAGGATATCTCTGCAAATTAGATAAATTCTGTGTACACTAAATTTTTATGCTAAATTAGAGATAAATTGATGGATACATAAAAGTAAATATGGCTACCATATGGGAAGACAAAATTCACATGCACTGTCATATTTAGGTATATATGGAGATTTATAAATATATATGAATATCATACAATATTTACATGTGTTATTCTCTTTTAACACGGATGGCACTATTTGTCGGAAAGTGTTTTTCCAAGGCATGGAGTCATTTCTCTCTCGTGACAGCACTAGAAAAAGAGTAAAGGGGCAGCTAGTGAGGGAAACCCCTATTACCAATCAATTGGCAATGGAGTCCTATTCACAGACTCCACAGAGAAAGATAAATTGACTGTTTGGAAGAAATGGACAGTGAAAGTCAAATAAATTGTTGAAAAATGTGCTGGAGTCTGTCCTCTAAGAATGGAAATATTTTACTGCATATCTTTTTGTCTATAAACTTCAAAGTTAGTTGTGCTAAAAATTGCAAAATCTCTTAAGATAACCCTAGTTATAAACGTTTCTTTCAAATATGCTGCATTAGGATAATATGATGTGGTACTAAGAAAAAATAGTTACAGGATGGTGAGAAGCTATAGACCTAGAAAGTCAAATCTGATATCCCTTTTCAAAAATATGAAGGAATACATTAAAACAGTGACACAAAGTAACATTTTTCTTACAAAAATAATTATTAAGTGTAAATTAAAAAACTTAAGAGACACATTTATTTCCACATTGAGGGGAAAAGAAAAAATAATAGTAAAAAGTAAGAAGAAAAGAAAATCTGTATAAAATGCAGATTGCTTTTTTTCCTTCCTCTCAAATATCTTCTTACCAAATCTGTACTCCATTAAGGAAGTATCTGTTAATATATCAATTCATAGGGTGTGGGATGACATCCTGAAAAGAAAATATTTTGATATTTAAATTAAATATTTATTTTTCATCATTCCTTAAGATGTATTTTTTTAATGAAATTTGAAGGAGAACAATGAGTGTCAAGGTTGCTATTCTACTGTATTTGACCAAGTATCTATGTAAAAAATTATTTTATCAAAGCTTTAAATATTTTGACTTTTCATGGTATTTTAGAAATTATTCGTGAAACTTTTATCTTATATACAGGAATTATTGAGATATTATGGATATTCACAAAATAAATTCATCTGTAATTTTTGACTACTAATTCTCCAGCTTATGATCAATTCTGAGGATATATTCTTATGTTTAGATTGATAAAAATAGTAATGCTTATGTATTAAGATATTTCAGGTTTGAACTTTTAATTTTTTTTTTTTTTTTTTTTTTTTTTTGGGGAGTTGGAGTCTCGCTCTGTTGCCCAGACTGGAGTGCAGTGGCCGCTCCCGGCCACCGCAGCCTCGACCTGCTGGGCTCCGGCGATCCTTCCGCCTCAGCCTTCCGAGTAGCCGGAATGACAGGCCCGCACTACCACGCCCGGCTGATTTTTTGATTGATTGTAGAGATGAGGTCTCGCTGCCCAGGCGGGTCTCGAACCCGCGGGCTCAGGCAATCCACTCACCTCAGCCTCCCAAAGGCGCGGGATTACAGGCTGAGCCACCGAGCCCGGCTCAACTTTTAATTTTTTAATTATCAATACATATTGGGTATTGTTTTTAGTCACTTGTGTTATAAAAATTAATGAAATATTATTTTAATTATCAAATAGCTTAGAGTTTAATGAGGGAGAGCGTTGAATAAATTAAATATATTCAATTATAAGGTTAAAAAGAAAATTGTTTAAAATTTTTATCATAAATTACTAATCAGATTTAAATTATTTAATCTGTGCTGTACATGAAAATGTGCAATGAATAATGCATATTATACATTATATAATACAGAAAACATAATGCAAGATATCATTTCTTAATATAGTATATATGCATTCATATATCTGAATTCTATGTAATTACATATTAAATTGTGGAATTTCTAGATGGACTATATACGTTTAAGATTATGACTAAGGACCAAAAATTAATTCAGAGCCAATGGCAGCAAAGTCATGACTGTAATAATCTCTCTAAATTTCTCCAAATCCTAGCATGAATAACAAACTGACCAAGAAATATAGGAAAACAAACAAATCATGAATGACTCCTTGAATCTACATAGGAGTTTCTTGAACTGTCAAATAAATTTTGAGGGTGAATGGTATGATCAAAGCCTTCCATGGCTTCAGATACATGTTGGTCCATCTGCTGCACAGTGGTAGGTGAAAGGACAATGGTAAACAATGAAGAGTTGTAGAGGTCATGGAATTCAAGAATAACGATAAAAATTTGTTCTCAAAAGGAGCTAAACAATATGTTATACTGTAAGAAAATGTGCAGACTTCAATTCTTGCAAAAAAGACTGAGAAAAACACGGTAAGACAATGAGATGATCAAACCATTATACCTGAAGTCATAGACACCATTGAAAGTAGCACAGATATGCTTTTCCAGAATGACACAGACCTACACTGAAATAAAACAGTTGAAAATATAATCCAGGTTGAGAAGGTGAGAATACTGAGAATCCTACAGAAAGACTGATTGGATGCTATGAGTAAATGATTCCAGAGTAATCAGATCTCAGGAAACAATGTCACAAAATAATATGACATTGAAAGTGGATCATTGCTTTGGAAGACAAGGCTTAGTAGCATGCTGGACAACACATATTTAGACATATACAGCCTTCCTGATTCAGAGTTATCCTAAGAAATGGAACCATGGCTATACAAAGAGACAATATTTTCAATATTGGACAGCAACAATGGAAAGGAGCATTCTTGAGCATAATGGTCATCACAGTTCTCTATAAAAAAAATAGCTCCTTCTATTATGGAAATGTATTAATGTTCTCCAAAGAAACAGAATCAATAGGATATATATTTGGCTCATAATTATTGAGGCTGACAAATTCCAAGATTTGTTGTCAGCAAACTAGAGACCCAGAAGAGCTGATCGTATAGTGCCAGTCTAAGTCTGAACATCTGAGACTCGGAAACCTTGTTATAAATTCCAGTTCAAAAATAAGCAGGGTTGAGACCAAAGGAGGGTGGGTATTTTAGTTCTTCTGAAGATAGGGAAAGACTGATATTCCAGCTCAAGCAATCAGGCAGGAGGATGTATCTGTCTTTACCCTTTCTGTTTTAGACAGTTCATCAATGAATGGAATGAGAATCATTCACATGAGGTCTGTCTGCTTCACACAGTCTACAGATTCAAATGTTAATCTCATCCATAAATATCCTCACATAAACATCCAAAATAGTTTATGTCAAATGTCTGGGCACCTCATAACCCAGTCAAGTTGACACATAAATTTAACAATTTAACAGTTACACCTACTGTAAAACCCAATCCTATATCACCACAACACTGTAGAGTATAACAATTATGTTAAAGACTCATCTGTGTCTCCAGCAAACCATATCGACACTATCAATCTGGTAGCCTTTGGATGGTATGTGAGAATCCATGCTCTTGGCCTCTATCTCTGCCACAAAGCTACTCTGCTTTCAAGAGTGCATGGGTCTTACACCTTCAGGGTGCTAGCCATTTGTATAGATCAACATGCTATCCTCAGTGCAATGGATTCATGTTCTGCTCTTGGCAATGTCTATATAGTTCATGCCCCATTGGATTACATTATAACAGGAAAGAGAAGTTGACATAGCCTGAGAGAAAAGGTTATAAAGGTGTATTGTGTATTTTAAGTAAACATAAATCATTCCTGATAGTCTTTTTTCATTGAAATAGAAAAGAATGTACATGCCATATCAACTTCCACATACCAGGAACCTGTGTCTGCATCTGCTCTAACAAAGTAACTGCATGTGTCATGATAGTATTGATCAGTGCAAGTACTTATGATGTTCTATAGTCATCTTTCAGGATTCATTTGGTTTCTGCAAAGGAAACATTAGATAACTTACATGAATTTATGATAAGGATCACTATCTTTGCATCACTGGATGCACAAAGCTGGCATAAATCTGCTAAACTCTACCATAGACATAGGGTATAATTTTATATATTTATTTTTAGTAATTTGGTTATGGAAGGAGAAGTTTCAGAGTCTTTCACTTAACTTTCCCAAGCATATTAGTTATTTCCTGCAACCAAGTGCCCAAGTTGAACGCTGTGCTAACTTTCAAGTATATTAATGCCAATTAAACCATCGAGGTCTAAGGAAATGACTATTAGTGTGGTCCATGTAAGCTGTTCATCCCCTGGCTCCCATATGTACCCAATAAGTAGGAAGGCTATGGGAATGTTTGGAAATATTATTAATGTCTCTTAAACCCTGTAGCAACAGTGCTAGAAATATATAAGTAGTTCTCATTTCCCAATGTACAGTTACCCAAGTAAATTGTTGCAATCCCCTTTATAAGTATAAACGTTTTTTAGTACAGACTGAGAGAATCATTTCTATGTGTGCATACTATGATACTGAAAAATTTTACATTCAAAAAAACAACTCAACTATGTTCAGTGGGTGTGAGCCTGAACAATGGCTTAGGTCTGGAAATTATGCATGGGATAAGAACATTTTTATAAAGATAGCCTCTCAGATTCCCTGTTCAAGAAATTAAACCTTAATTTATTTTTCTGGTTGATGCCTAATAGTGCATTTGTGTTTCACCAATTCAATATTTTTTCTAAGGAGGTCAGTTCCATTAACAATTAATATAAGTTTCAGTGCATAGTGTACCTGGGGCCAATAATCTAATTTTGCTAATCATTACTGATATCTGTGGTTAAACACCACGTGGTTGCTATCAGCTATGTGTCACCACATGAACTATATTGTTTCAAAAAGACCATTCACGACTCCCTATTTTCAGGTAGACAAGTTCTGTAACAATCTTTCCTACCTCCAGCCTCAACCTGAACAATAAAACTACTATTGAACTCTTTAGTGATGCCACTGCCTTTCTCAATGGGATATTCTGTTGACCTTGATGGGTTGCGTATCACCTGGGCATTCCTAAGGAACGTTCTCATCTTACTTATCTTCTGGCTATACATATTATATCCATTTTAGCCTGTCCACTTCCCTGAAATTGTAAATCTTTTATCCATCATCTGAAATGGCAATTCAAGAATTTCAATTTTTCTCTGTTTGGCTATTTGTGCATAACATTGGCACTGAGAGCCATTTATTAGTTTGCACAATCTCCTAAGATTCTTTCTAGCATAAAAAATCCTTTTATCACCAAAGGGTATTCTCAGGAAAATAAGCTGCTCTCTTTGCAATTTTATATTCTAGTCCCTTTAATATACTCCTCAGGCTTATGCCAATACATGTCATCTAGTCTTGTAGCTTCTTTACATCATAGTTATTTTTTTCCTTATCAGTTGCATCCTAAGCTGAGTAATTTGACTTAAACCTAGGTGTAAGCCATGTGGCCAGAAGAAGAAGGGAGGGTAGATCTTGAGTATATTGCCTTTCATAATTACAGAGCCAATCACTCTTAATTTAAAAAAGTGAAACATTTTTGAAAGCTTAGAAGTTTCAGAGGAAATAGAGCAATCAAATTTTCAGGGGAAATCACCTACACATTTCAATCTTGCATTAAGATCTCACATTTTCCCTAATGGGGTTCTGTCTTCAGCATAACAAATGTGTCTTCATTGAAGGCTGAAGCTCCTAGAAGGTTGAGTTCCATATTTGACTTTGTCTACACTCCTGCTGCAGGACATGAGGACATTTTATGCCACTATACTAAGTTCCTTTGGGGTCTACAGTTCAATTTTAATTGTGTACCTTCTCTGTCATTTTACTATTATTCTGTTTTTAAAAAATGACCACATAGGCTGTGCCAGAGAAGATTTTGGAATTCCAAAACCAAAGGTTTCTTTGCTTCTAGACAAATTTATTTTCACATCATTCATAGTTTTCTAACTTGCAAAGCTGGTCATTTCACTTCCTTCCCCAAATCTCTCCAAGATAAACCCTGTCCCTGTGTGTGTGTGTGTGTGTCCCTGCCTAAATTTTAAACTCATTTCTGTTTATCCCTTTTGTGGCATTTTAGGTATTTTGTTATGAAAATTCTCAAAAATGTACATAAATATACAGGAGATCAACATGAACATCCAAATTCATCCTTGTTGCCACCGATGACAGGATTTTAGTCTGTTTTATGGCTAAATATTATTCTATTTTATATATATGCCAAAATTTATTTATCCATTTATTATTAGATCGGCATTTAGTCTGATTCTATACCTTGGTTTTTGTGAATAGTGCCACTATAAACATGAGTGTGTAGATGTCTCTTTGACATACTAATTTCATTTTCTTTGATGCAGACCCAGTAAAGGATTGTTGATTATCTTAGTTATATTTTTTAATTTTTTTGGCTATTCAGGCTTTTTTTTGTTGTTCATACACATTATATATATATATTTTTTATTTTGTAAGGAATGTTATTGATATTTTGATAGGGATTGTGTTAAATCTATAGATCACTTTAGGTAATAATTATAATTCTTCCAGTCCAGAAGAATGAGATAACTTCATTTGTTGGAATCTTCTTAAACTTCTTTCATTGATGTTTCATAGCTGTCAGTGTAGAGATCTTTCATCTCCTTCATTCAAATTATTTACTATAATTATTGTAAATTGAATTAATTTGGGGTTTTTTAGGTACTTCACTCTAGACATCTAGAAATGCTACTGATTTTTGTATGTTACTTTTATATTCTGCAATTTTTCTGATTTTGTTCATTGTTTCTAAAAGGTTTTTAATGAAGTCCTATGACTTTCTACCTATAATATGCCATGTGTTTATAGAAACAATTTGACTTCCTCTTTTCCAATTTGGATACCTTTTAATTTTTTTTCTTGCCTGGTTGCTCTATCTAATTCCTCCAGCATTATACTGAGACAAAATGTGAAAGTGGACGTTCTTGTCTTGTTTCTGATCTTAAATAAAAAACTTTTCACATCTTCTCGTTGGTCTTTATTGTCTCAAGAAACCAATTTATTGAGAGCTTGTATCATGAAGATTGTTGAATTTTGTCAATTTTTAATAAATCTATTAAGCTATTATATTATTTTTGTCCTTTATTCTGTTAATGTCATTTGCATATGTTGGATTGGTCTTTCTTTGATGATTATGGACATTCAGCATTTTCTCATATGCTTGTTGGTCATTTGTATGTCTTCTTTTGGACATCATTGATGCCTGGAATTAGTTGCACCTGATCATGGTGAATGACATTTTTAATGTGCTATTGAATTGGGCTTGCCAGTATTTTGTATATGATTGTTGTATTTATGTTCATCAAAAATGTTAGCCTTTGTTTTAGGAAGTTTGTTTTGTTGTGACTTTTTGAAATGTTTGTATCTTTAGGGAGTACAGTGTAGTTTTTTACCTGAATGTTTTACATACTGATAAAGTCTGGGATATTAGTATAACCATCAGCCAAATACTATGCACTGTACCGATTAGATACATTCTCATTCTTCACTCCTACCCTCCCCTATTAACATGTCTCCAGTGTCTATTATTCCACCATTTATGTCCATGTGAAAACATTTAACTCCCACTTATAAGTGAGAACATGTGGTATCTTACTTTCTGTTTCTGAGCTATTTTACTTAAGAAAATGACCTCCAGTTCCATGCATGTTGAGGAAAGATATGATTTGATTCTTTGTTTATGGCAGAGTAGTATAAAATGGTACATTTATACCATCTTTTCTTTATCCAGTTATCCACTGATGGATACTTGGGTTGATTCCACATTGTTGCTGTTGTGAATATTGATGCAATAAACATATGAGTGCAAGTACCTTTTTTATATATTGATTTCTTTTATTTTGTATTTATACTCAGTAGTAGGATTTTTGGTTCAAATGGTAGTTCTCTTGTAGTTCTTTGAGAAATCTCTAAACTATTTTCCATTTGCATTTGTATTATGAACAATATAAGATAAAGATAATGCAAAGTTTTAAAAATAAATAATTAGCCAGGCTCAGTGGCTCAGCCTGTAATCCCACGCCTTTGGGAGGCTGAGGTGAGTGGATTGCCTGAGCCCATGGGTTTGAGACCCTCCTGGGCAGCGAGACCTCATCTCTACAATAAATCAAAAAATCAGCCGGGCGTGGTAGCGCGTGCCTGTAATTCTGGCTACTTGGAAGGCTGAGGCAGAAGGATCGCTGGAGCCCAGCAGGTCGAGGCTGCAGTGGCCGGGAATGGCCACTGCACTCCAGTCTGGGCGACAGAGTGAGACTCCAACTCAAAAAATAAAATAAAATAAAATAAAATAAAAATAAAAATAAATGATTAACCCTGTGGTTCTTGACATTGGGAAAAAGAACAAGAATTTTCTAGAGAAGGAATGAGTACTAAGAACATAAATGTGTACAAAACTAGATTGCATAAACAAAGTTGTCCCTGGTAGAACTGTTTACAAAGAAACCCAGTGAGGGTAACTGAAAATGTTTATAGAAATGGTAAATAAATTTGAAATGCCCAGTATGTATGACTCTATGAAAGTATTTGTAAAAGCTTATATATCTGTTTACACACACATGAGAAAAAAATTACCTCTAAGTCTTATCAAATGAAAAAGCAAGGTTAAAAATAATTCAAAGAGTAAGAGTCCACTGTTCATCTAAAAGAATACATATTAAAATGTGCATATCAAAACGTTAGCAGAAGCTGCCTTTAGGGCGAGGTAAAGAGCATATAACAGTAGTTGAGATGAAGGAAATTTTTTTTTCCTTTCAATCTTTTATGGTCCTCCCTATTTGGCACTTTGCATTTTACAAATTTTGCGTTTTGTAAATTAAATACATAAACAAGAGTAAAACATAACTTTTAACATTTTATTTTTTTGTTAAATGTTGAATGGTTAGAACATTTTAATATATTTATCAACTTTGTCTATGTGAATTGTCTCTTACTGGCACTTTTCCATCGCAATGTTTAATTTTTATGAAATTTCTTGGCCCTATATTTATTATTTTGCATTGCAAATGTTATTTCTCCATTTAGATGTTTGTTTTTACATTTGAAGTTTTTGGAATTTTACCACATCTATTATGTCTGCTTTTATTGGTCAGCTTGGAGTTTCAATTGTCTCATAGATTATTTTAGTAATTTTATGTTCTGTACATTTAAATTCTTAATCTATTGGTGTGAACTTAATATTTGTGTCACCCTAATATTCATATGTTAAAACCTTACCTTCCAGTATTCTTAGGAAACTAGAAAGTCTCATGTTTGGAAGATAACTAGAATTAGATTAGGTCATGAAAGTGGCACTCTCGTGAATGGAATTAATACCCATGTAAGAGTGTAGAGAAAGTTTACTTCCCTCAGCTCTTTGCCAGGTGAGGGTATAAGAAAGTCTGTAGTCCACCCTCACCAAAACCTGAAGATGCTGGTACTCTGATCTCAGACTTGCAGCCTCCAGAACCATGGGAAAAAATTTTGTTGCTTATAGTCCACCAAGTCTGTGGTACTTTATCATAGCAGGCAGAATGGACTATAACAACATCTGAATTTTATTTTGATTTGTATTTCAGATCTATAAACATTGACCAGACATCTACTAATTAAATGTTTTTGTTTTGTTTTATCATATTATGATATTCATATCTTTTCTTTCCTTCCTTCCTTCCTTCCTTCCTTCCTTCCTTCCTTCCTTCCTTCCTTCCTTCCTTCCTTCCTTTCTTTTTTTCTTTCTTTTTGTTGGAATCTCACTCCACCCAGGCTGGAATGTAGTGGCACACTCAGGGCCATCTCAGCACCAACCCACTGGGCTCCAGCAATCCTTCTGCCTCACCCTTCCAAGTAGCCGGAGCTACAGGAATGCACTACCACGCCTGGCTAATTGTAGAGAGGGGGTCTCGTCAATTTGCCCGGACTGGACTCGAACCCCATGGGCTCAGGCAATCCACTCACTCAGCCGCCCAAAGTGCTGGGATTACAGGCTGAGCCACCAAGCCCAGTTTATTCATATCTACTAAAAATCATGGAATACTGCATGCTACTTTTGTTTGGCAGAGAAAGTATATTCCTTAAAAAGAATATTTTACTATGAAAGAGTAGGTCGTCAGAGAAATCACAGAAACTGAGAACCAAATATTGGGGTTTTAAAAAATGATTTATAATGGAATATATTTATTATTGGTGTTAGTAAATATTTTAAAATTTCAAAATATTTGTAACAACTGCCATAATTTAAAGAAATCCCAAGCATACATATTCACTTTTCTTTCAATAAAGGACAAAAATGCATTATGTAGATATATATAATTTCCATAATTTATTAGCATGAAAATCGCTTTCTTTCATATTCTCTATTGTACTTTCACTTAAACGTCATAATTCTTATTTTAAACTTTTGTTTCTAGGTAGAACATTCACAAACCATGATTCATTTTATTAATGATTCTATTTGATTCCATAGCCTGTGTTAAATTTGTTTTTTTCTAAGATATGTTCAAAACTTTAAAATTTATAAATTAAAGTAATATTCATTGAGTTCACTTTTCTAATAATGGCATGAATAGCTATGTACCTAAATTTTAATGTTCTTGTAATTTAATGATTAGTTAATAAATAGAAAATAATTTTATATAAATTGTCAGTGCATTTATTGAATATTCTTATTCATTTTACATGTGTGTGCTTATTATGTTTAACCATAATGAAATAGTAAGCTTTTCAAATAATATACTCAAGTTTAGCTTCCTGTGTTCATTTAAACTTTTATCAGTTTTAGTTAATAAATTTTGTCTTTAAATATAACAATTTAAGCAATTTTCTAATTTGTATTTCAATATGGCATAGACCTCTTTCTTATTGTAAAATTAATTTTTTCAGTGATATCCAGTGCCAAAGTAAAAGTTATAAGTATGGTTGACTGCTAATTAAGTTAGTATATTTCATTAGATTAGAAATAAAGCTTTGCCATAGGGAGGGTATCATTACAAGGCACATAAGTTGGCCTTCATTTTGTGGGAAAAATAGCTTTTTCTAAAATTGTGCTTTAAAAAAATCAATCTTTCCTTTATTATAGGATGCAAGAAAAAAGAAGAAAAGTATAAAACTAAAGAAAAAAAGGAAATGAAACAAAAAAGAAAATAATAATAAAGAAATAATAGAGCAGAAATTAATAAAGTTAAAAATAAAAAAAACAATAAAATCAATGAACCCAAAAGTTGATTCTTTTAGACAAGCAAAATAATTGATAAACTTCTAGACTAAGAATAAAATTATAGGAGACATAAGTTCCCAATATCAGAAATGAAGGGAGGACCGTCACTAGTGATCTCACTGAATTTTAAAGTATGACGAAAGAATATCATGTACAACTTTATAATCACAAATTTGATAACTTAGATGAAATGTACCAATATTGGTCCATACATAAAAAGCAATTTGAGGCAATAATTAACCTTCTAAAAGACAAAGCACTAGGCTAATTTTTTGCATTGATGAACTGTACAAAACATTTAAGAAAGAAATAATTCCAATTTCCTTTCATCTCTTCCAGAAAAAATAACCAGCAGAAAATCTTCATAACTCAGTCTTGAGGCCAGTATTTCACTGGCACCAAAACCAGATAAAGACATTATGAGAAAATAATATATCTCTCAAATAGCTTTAAAAAATCCTCTACTAAATTATAGCATGTCAAATTCAATAATGTATGAGATTAATTGTACACCATGACCAAGTGGGATTTATCCCAGGTATTCAAGGCTGCATAGGAATCTGTCCAAAGAAGGATACATGTATACCAAATTTCATAATCAAAGAGCAAACAGTCTCCCAGATGCTAGGAAGTAGGACAGTGACGCCAGAAACAGCAATAATGGCCACTCTTTCCTTCTTTTCAATTTGTTCTTGATATAAGATATAAGGTTTTGTATTCCTTGGAGTTTTCTGGTTTGAGAAACATACCGTTATACTTGTTTTGTGATACACTGGTCATCTCAATGTGAAGCACAGTAAGATTTAGGTGCTCAGTTTGAACATTCCTTGTGCTAGACTGAAATGTAGGACAATCTATATTTTAGGAATGCAAGTCTCATATTCAGGTGTTATAGACAGGTATGAGTGCTTATTACCAATACTTGCTCTGTTTGGTTAGGCCTGTGCTCTACCAGTTATTACATACTTTTAAAATTATATGCTAAATTACAAATTTTATGCAAAATTTTGGTGAAGTATAAACAATAGTACCCCTTTGAAAGCCTCCATTTTTTCTCTCTATTCAATTGCCTTTTGTTTACTTTAATTATTGTATAAACATTTCAAAAATTGGGGTAATTTTAGAAAGGAAAAGATGCACGCATATCCCCATCCATTTTGTACACAGACTTCTAAATTTTGGTTTCCTTCCAAGACTTTTTTTTGAACACCAATCTTCTGTCACTGAACTATATCAAACCAGAAGAATTTTTAGAATTTCTAGAGGTATGTTTATCAGTAAATTTTATTTTTTAGTTGTAAAAATTAAGTTTAGATTTATAAGCATTTGTGAAGATGGTACCAAAAATTATTGGATATTTTTTCTGTAACCGTTATTTATTAACATCATACATTAATGGTACATTTGCCACGATTATTAGACCTATATTGATATATAATTACTAACTAATCATTAACTAAAGTTCATAATTTATTTTCATTTCTTATTTTTTTACCTAATATATATATATTTTTGCTTCCAGGAACTCATTAAAGATACCCCATTTCATTGAATTTCATATTATCTTAGGCTCCTGATAACTGTGACAGATTCTCATACTTCCTTTGATTTTGATAACCTTGACAGTTTTTGAGAACTGTTTAGGCACTTGTTGAACGTCCCTTAATTGAGTGTTACTTGATCTAATTTTCTTGTTATTAGACTGAAGTTAGCGGGATTTTGGAAAGAGCTTCTCAGGAGTAAAGTGATATTTTCATTATATCATGTGATGGGCACATACTATCAATATATCATTGCTAAGACTGACCTTGATCCCTTGGCTGAGGTAGTATATGTCAGGTTTTTCATTGTAAAGTTTTTATTTAAGCCCACTACCTACCCCTCTCTGTACTGTTCTCGTTGGGAGTAAAACACAACACACACCCCACACTTCAAGAGCTAGAATTATGCTCTACCATTTGAGGATGAAGAATCTACATAAATGATTTTCCATTTGGTAATTATTTATTTGCATCAGCATGGCCCTATAGATATTTATTTTCTACTTTATGTTATAATCCGATACTGTTTTATTCATTTTGATACACATATAGTACCATCTTTGGCCATTTAGAAACTTTCTGTTGTTTCTCCTGTTCTTTTGACGTAACTTCCTCGTTGTGTGTATATGTGTTATGTTTTATTATATATGTTTTGGTTTTCTTCTCCGTTTGTACCTTCTGGAAATATAAGATTCTCCAGGCTCACATGATACCTCTGGTCCTTGAATCAGTCACTTCTCAATGAAGTTCTGATCGTGAATCTCAGTTTATCTCCTTGAAATCTTCAGTTCTAATTCACTACCACATGGGCCAATCTATGCTTCCTTCCTTTAATTATCTGTAAACTGTTACTCAAGTAATGAAAAAAATCTGATTATATCTTTACCTTGTGAAGTAATACATATAGAACTTGATAAATACAAATGTATCACATAACCTGAAATTGCTAAAAATTTTCCAACGACCTATAGGTCAATCCATTATCTATAATTTATCTAAACACTTACAGTTACGTTTAAATTTTTAGTTTTCTGGGAAGACATTATCATCATCACAATCTATGAGAAATTTTTCTATACTATAGCATTTTTTATTTTAAAAAATCCATAAAAATCAGAATGTAAGACTAAAAAAATGTGTTACAAGTAGAAAGGAAAAATAAACATACTTCACCTGTTTACACTCTTCCATACATCTACATTTTAGCAAAATTAATAACTATCATGAATTTGAATGAATCTAGAATGCCAGGTGTCCTGCTAAGTGCAATCCTCATATTATATTCCAAACTATGCAGAGCCATTCTTTAATAGTCATTGTCACACTTTACTTAGGAAATGTGAGTTTTGTAGGGATAAAATGCATAACCCATTTCACAGTGAGTAAGTAGCAGACAACTGAGTTAAGCAAAGCAAGAAACTAATTTTGTAATCATTTTTCTATTAGCTTCCCGCATTTTACTCTACTTATGAATTTGAAGACTACAACTGAAATATTTTTACAGATTATTTTAGCCATTTATAACAGGTAGAACATGATAGTGTTCTTGAAACATGACAATTACATGTACAGTTATTATATGTACATTTTATAGTTTACAGATTATAGATAAATCTTTGTGCATTGATTACAGATAAACTGACTGGTCTAAAGTGGGAACCCAAATTAAAGGAAACACTGTTTTATCTGTTCCTAGGCTAGAATGAAGTTTTGTGAGGTCACAGGGCTTATTTTATTTAGCGTTCTGTTCCCAAATCCTAGAAAAGTGTCTGGTACATAAATACAATGTTGAAAATTGCTAAACATTGATGGGAAGACAGAAACTTAATATAGAGTCATTTTAAAATATAATGCTACCAGCTTCATTCCTATTTGTGTAAAAGAACAAAAACCATGGCAACAAAATGCTGCCTCTATAGAGCTCACATTTCAGGAGCTCATAATCATTCTTTCTCATTTTTCTGAGGATCTTTTCAATTTATTCATTTTTAATGATATTTTAATGGAATTGGTTGATCTCACTGTAGTCTTAATAATTATGTGAAATTCTTAATGTGATGGCTACTCCATTTGGTAGTTGTGAATGTCTTCATAGAAATGAGTATTTAACAGATACTTTAATGTCTGTTGGAATAAATTAAATGAAATATGTAATACAAAATCATTTACAAAGTTCTTCTAGGAACTAAAATTTGTTTCCATTTGGTTTTATTCAGTTAGGAACGTTAATTCTTAGTTCTTACTGAAGCACTGCATGAAACTGTAATTGTCAATAAACTGAATTTCATGAGCCAAATGAGCGTGCAATTCTTGTTTAAGGTAAGTGGAACTGAAAATGCAACACACACTTTAAAGAGTGAAATAATGCAAGACAGACTCTTTATCTAAATAGTAAAGTTGCCAATATAATAGCAATTTCTAGATAAAGTTTGTATGTGCTTTATTTTGTCCCCTCAAAATCCATAAGTTAAAGCCCTAAACCCAATGAGACTGTATTTGGAGGTAGAACCTTTAAAAAGATAATAAGAGTTGCATAAGCCCATAATGGTGGGGCCCTATCTAATAGGAATTGTGTCATTATAAGGAAAAATGCAAAACTAGAAATGTGCATACAAAAAGTCACATGATGA
The DNA here is from genome assembly GCF_000164805.1 of Carlito syrichta. NCBI lineage: Eukaryota > Metazoa > Chordata > Mammalia > Primates > Tarsiidae > Carlito > Carlito syrichta. The sequence continues at coordinate 519,017 of NW_007231619.1, read as the reverse complement.
CACATTAAAAAGGCATGCAAAATCTACAAACCAAATATACAGGTCTCAGTAGAACCCAAGCATTCTGACACCTTGATTATAACTTATAGTCTCCAAATGGTGAGAAAATAAATATCTGTTCTTTACCCAACCTGTGGCAGCTCAAGCTTAATGATAACAGTGTTTAAAAACTAAAAACACAAGAAAGAAATTTCCTAAGCAAAATTAAATGATAGTGCATGTAGAAAGGTTTTTTCTCTTTTGTTAATATTTACTAGTGTTTGCTAGTTTTAGGGTTGGGGTGTCTGTGTGTATGTGTGGTGTGTGTGTATGTGTGTGTTCTTGAAAGTACAGATTAGGAAGATATAGATACAGACATAGATATAAATATATGTACATATAGTTACTTTATGGGTGTTACATAGCTGAATCAGAGATGGTCCCTGTAGATTTTCCATTATGCTGTCTATTTCTTCACAACAGGCAAGAACTGTTAGATCAAAAGCTTGCCAGCACCAAGCTTTTACACATCTGATTGCTTTAAATATAACCCACATAATCATATGTTTAGCCATTTAGATCCTGCCTACTTTGCATATGCTGTGAAATCACACCCAACATCTGCTAGTCGTGAATAATATAAACTCTGGGACCATTAAAGATCCCAAGATTTGCCCTTCGGAACTTCTCTGTCTCAGGAATTCCCCATCTAGTCACTGAGTGGACAACACCTAGACATTTGAACTTCCTCTCTAATTCTCTTCTCTCCACATAAATCCCTTGCTCCCTTCTCCTTCTGAATGGTGGTCTGCATGCTATTGTCTCAAAAAGATCTGCTGTGAGGGATTTGCTCTTACATGCAACCTGTCCAAGTGCTTCCTAAATAAAGTACACCGTATCCTACTGCCATCTAGTGGTTGTGTCTTTTTTAAATTGTCCCTCAAATTCTCAAACTCACTTTAATTGCTTGATTAAATATAGGCTTGTTATCAAACTTAGACATACATAACAATTTTGCAAAAACTAAATATTAATTAGAAGTGAAAGATTTGGTTAACTAACTAATGACAAAACGTTGATTCAAAGTATAACTGTCTCCCTGCTGGGAAGAGTAAATGATAAATATAAATCACATGGCAAAAAGCTTGAAACATAACAAGTTCTTAATATTTAGCAATTATATTCTTGGGGTTCTAGACTCCAATTTATTTTAGTTGTATTCTAATTTGATTATCTTGTGTTATACCAACTCTTTATAATCATAAAACATGGTAGTACTCTTTCATATTCATTCCTCTTAAATTATATAGAGTGTTTCATTCACATAGAACATCTCTGTTGCATAAAGATAACTTCTTTTCAAGATCAATAAATATGAATTGTTCTAGAATCATGGAAAAAAATGGAATATATTAATAGAAAGATACATATTCAGATATATGAAATGATATTAGAGTCATTAAAATCAGAATACAAGAGAAAATGACTATAGGACCAACATAAATGCTTTTTTGTTTTCCATCTTACTTCCTTTTCTGTTCATATGCATCGTTGCTTTTTAATTTGATGTTTCTAGCGTAGTGAATGAGCTGGTTTTATTCACGTTTTATTATTTTTAGTTCAAATTTATCTATTATGCCAATTTATCTACACTGTAAGCATGAAAAATATCAAAACCAAGATGTATAAGTGTGCTCATGTCTTAAGCCCCTGGGAAATTAGAGGTAATATAAAAGACATTTGGATTATAAATTGTATCATCAACTCATGTCCAGAAATTTGTTAAACTACATCTCAATTGACAGAAACACATATAAAAAATAAACAGATATTTTCTGAGAAATAAATACCTCAGATAATCTATTTACTTCAATTAAAGCATAACATTCTTGACATTTTTGGACTTAAATTAAGCCAACATTAAATGAGTCAAAGTGGATTGTCACATCTGCTGTCTGGAAATTTGTGAATCAGTGTCTCAAGCAGATGTTAAGGTTTTTTCTAACACTTCACACACATTGATCTCAGGGAAAATTTTCCTGAAATGAGACTAGAAAAATGTATTAAACCTCTGGGATGCCATGAAAGCAGTACTAAGAGGGGAATTTATATCTCTATGAATACACATCAAGAAAACAGAAAGATCACAAACTAAGAGCCTAACAAAACACCTAAGGGAGTTGGAAAGGCAAGACCACCAAAACCCTAACTTCAGCAGAAGAATTCCGATCACCAAAGTAAAAGCCCAGCTGTGGGATACAGAAGACAAAAATATTGTAGAAAAATCAACAAAACCAATAGCTGTCTTTTTTGGACGAATTAATAAGATCAATGGACCCCTTGCCAGAATAACCAAGAAAAAGAGAACAAATAACCTAATCAGAAATGCAAAAGATCAAGTCACAACTGATCCCCAAGAAATGCAAAAGACTATCAGAGATTACTACGCACATCTATATAAAGACTAACTCGAAAACCCAAATGAACTGGTTTACTTTTTGACATCACGCAACTGCCTAAGGTTGAAACAAGAAGAATCTGAGACCTAAATAGACCAACAACAACCCAGGGCATTGACTCTATCTTAAGAAAACTACCACACACACACACACACACACACACACACACACAGCCCTGGACCAGCTGACTTTCCAGCAGAATTCTCCAAAACATACAAGGAGAGGCTGGTATCAATCCCATTGAAAGTATTCCAAGCAATCAAGAAAGAAGGAACTCTCCCTAAATCATTTTATGAAACCAGCATCACACTGATACCCAAACTGGGTAAAGATTCAACAAAGAAAGAGAACTAGAACTTCTCTGTTCCAGAACGAGAACTTCTTGTCCAGATCAGTAAATTTGAATTGTTCTATAATCACTGAAAAAAACTGGCATATATAGATAGATATGCAGATATATAAAATAATATTAGAGTCATTATAATTGAATACAAGATAAAACGATTCTAGGACCAGCATATTTGCATCCTGATGAACATAGATGTAAATTTCTCAACAAGATTTTAGAAAAAGGGATCCAACAACACATCTCAAAAACATCCACCATGATCAAGTAAGCTTCATCCCCAGAATGTAGGACTGGTTCAACATTCAAAAGTCTATAAACGTAATTAAATACATTAACAGATTCAAAAACCAGAAACACATGATAATATCATTAGATTCAGAAAAAACTTTCAATAAAATCCAGCATCTCTTATTGATAAAAATCCTTAATATTCTAGGCATACAGGGAACATACCTCAAAACTGTAAGAGCCATGTACAATAAACTCACAGTCAACAAAGTGCTAAACAGACAGAAATTGGAAGCATTTCCCCTAAAAACGGGAACAAGACAAGGCTGTCTATTCTCGCCCCTCCTGTTCAAAATAGTGTTAAAAGCCCTAGCTAGAGCAATCAAACAAGAGAAAGAAATCAGGGTATCCAAATAAGGAAAGAGAAAGTTAGGCTATATTTCTTTGCTGGTGTTGAAAACCCAAGAGAATCTGTCAAAAACCTCCTTGCACTGATAAAGGACTTTGGAAAAGTCTCAGGGGACAAAATCAATGTACAAAAGACAGTCACATACTTATACACTAACAACAAACAGGCAGAGAACCAAATAAAAAGGACAATTTCATTCACAATAGCCACACACACAAAAATGAAATAACTCATTATCTTACTAACCAAAGAAGTGAAAGACCTTTACAGTGAAAACTACAAAACTCTGCTCAAAGAAATCAAAGAAGTCACAAAACAATGGAAAAATACTCTATGCTCACGTATAGGAAGAATCAACATTGTTCATCCTCCCAAAGGCAATCTACAGAATCAATGCAATATTTATTAAATTACCAACATCATTTTTCTTAGACTTGAAATGACAATATAGAAATTCATGTGGAAACATAAATGACCACAAATAGTGAAAACATTCCTTATCAAAAGAAGCCAGGGTCGGTGGCTCAACGTGTAATACTGCACCTTTGGGAGGCTGAGGTGAGTGGATTGCCTGAGCCCACGGGTTCGAGACCCATCTGGGCAACTTGACGAGACCTCAGCTCTACAATAAAT
>NW_007231619.1:480735-514940 GCF_000164805.1 Carlito syrichta | reverse complement strand
AAAAAAAAAAAAAAAAGAAGAAGAAGCAAAGTGGGAGGTACCACACTTTCAGACTTTAAATTTTACTATAAAGCTATAATAATCAAAACAGCCTGATATTGGTACAAGAGCAGTTATAGAGACTAATGGGATAGAATAAAGATTCTGGAAGCAAACCTCAATTTCTCAACCAACTCATATTTCACTGAGCCTCCACCAACCACTTGGGAGAGTAGAACCTATTCAGTAAATGGTGCCGAGAAAACAGACTGACCACCTACAGGAGATTTAAACAGGACTCCTACCTATCACAATACACAAAATCAACTGAAATATAACAATGACCTAAATGTTGCACCTCAAACTATAAGAATCTTAAAAAATGCAAGAGACGCCCTTATAGAAATTGGAACAGGCAGCCAATTTCTGATCAAAACCCCAAAAGCCCATTCCATAAGAGATAAGATAGACAAGTGGGATCTCACCAAACTGAAAAGCACCTGCAAAGCAAAATAAATCATTAAAAGAGTAAGGAGACCACCCATAGAATGGGAAAAAAGAAACATTTGCCAATTGTATATCTGACAAAGACATAACATCCAGCATCTACAAGGAACTCAAACATGCCAATGGGGGGAAAAAGCCCTATTAAAAAGTGAGCAAAAAATATGAATAGCCACTTTTCCAAAGAAAAAATATGAGCAGCCAACAGATACATGAAAAAATGTTCAATGTAATTATCAAAATAATGCAATTAATCATCAAATAAATCAACTAATCATCAAAGAAATACAAGTTAAAACCACACTGAGATACCGCCTAGCTCCAGTAGGATAGCCATCATCAATAATTCAAAAAAACAGATGCTGAAGAGAATGTGGGGAAAAGGAAATGCATGTACACTATTGGTGGAGTGTAAATTAATACAACCTCTGTGGAAAAAAAGTGTGATGATTCCTAAAACATCTAAAAATCGACCTTCCATAGGACTCAGAAATCCCCCTTCTGGAAATATACCTGAAGGAACTCAAATCATTCTATAAAAAAAGATACCTGCACATGTTTGTTTATTGATGCTTTATTCACAATAGTGAAAACATGGAACCAACTGTGCTGCCCATTGAAACTAGACTGGATTAAAAAAATATGGTACATATATGTGATGGAATATTATGCAACCATAAATAAGGACAAAGTTATGGACTTTGCAGTAACTTGGCTGGATTCAGAGTCTATAGGACTCAGTGATCTATCACAGAAACAAAGAACTGAGCAACACGTATTCTCACTTATAAGCAGACCCTGAACATTTGTCATGATACTATAAGAAAGGGATTGTCAGTAACCGGAAACTGCCAGGAGAGGGGAGGCACATAACATCAATAAGGGTACCTGATCTCAAATCAGGTGAAGTGAGGACCAAAGGGAGGCCCAAACTTTACCTGTGTAATGACCACTTATCTACCTAATTCTGAATTATACCCACATCTTTAAAATAAAAAATAATAATAATAACGTATTAAAACTGTATTAAGTCTTTACTTGTGTGTCATCTGGGCTCAAGTTGCAGATCTTCTTAAGACTCAAGATATACACTTATAACAGCTTACAGTTTCAAGCAGATGTGTTAGTTGCAAAAGTGCAAGCCAAGAAAAGTTGAAGAATCCTGCAGAGATTTGATGGAACTCAGCCCCTATTCATTAAAAGCAATAGCAAAATGTAAAGCAAATAGGTGACAAATGTTACAAAGACATTTATTGTTTTTGTTTTCCCTGGGGTGTGCTGATTGTCAGACATCAGTTCCCCATGTCATCTATTTCCCAACACAGCATGAGTTAGAAATTTTATCAATAAATATTTTCATTCTCAATGTTCAACCTATTCCAATAGACCATTAAATATAGTTTTTGAGTTCACAGCTTGTCATCATCATTTGTCTATACCTGTAGCAAGAAATACGTAATAAGGTATTCTCAGCATTTTGCACACATAAACTAAGATGATGAATGCTGTGTTTTACAGAATGATCAGGTACATTAAATTCAGAGAACAACTAGCATGCTGTGAATATTCAATACTGGTTTTGAGTTTTGTTTAAAAAAGTAAATAATAATCGGATATCAGTTAAGTATTATGACATCATGTAGATATTATAATAAACTAGAGACATGAATTAGCAATATGTGCAATGAAACTTACTGTTTGACCCCAATTTTAAAAAATAATTCTTCTATGATTATAGATTTCTAAATTGTTTTAGGGATTTTTATCTGTATAAAGTTAAATTAAATCAAGTTAAAATGAAATATGTTTTATAATTGGGATGAGTTTTCTCAATAGAAAGAGGGAAAGAAAGTGACTTTGATTCATCTTTCATTTTCTCATATGCATGTAAGAAAATCACTCTATTTTGACATTCATTGGTATTAAAATTAGCATTATAAAATGTGTATTGTAGAATATGTCATGAGTGAAATGAGTAGCATCAGCAAGATGGTAGATTGGAGGATCCTAATTATTCACCCAAAAAACAATAATTTCACTATTTTGTTAAGTACCTAGGAATATAAATACCTCTGAGAGAGCACCAGACTACAACTCAGAAGTTGCAGCAACCCAGTGGAACACTACAAATAAGAATGGCTGCATAGAAAGCGTAGGAAGCATTTTACCTGCATCTCCTCATTCCCCTAGTTGACAAAGCTCAGTGCTGAGAGGGAGAGGGATTCCCACAACTGCAACATCCCCCATGAGGGAAAAAATAAAGCAAGAGGACCTAGCACTCTTTACCACTGAGAACTCTCATAATCTCTGTGGTCACTGAGCCTAGATGATAAAACTGCTCAAAGTCCGCTTCACTGGACCCCCACAGCAGGAACACTGGGATTGCATCCCCTCAGTCGAAACATCACTGTTTCAGTGCCAGAGTTATCACCACCATAACCTCCTAGTCCCAGTGTCACTGACACTAGGTATAGGAGAAAGAGTTCTCAACATTACTAATCACCAAGAAAATGCAAATCAAAATCACCATGTGTTGTCATCTCAAGTCTATTAGAATGGCTACTATCAAAAGGATAAAAGATAATGTGTCGACTGACAAAAACTTAAAGAAAGGGGAACCATTCTACCTTGTTGGTGAGAATGTAAATCACAACAGCCACCATGGATAAACAGGATGGAGCTCCTCAAAAAATTAAAAATAGAATTATTATATATGTTATCCTTCAGTCCCACTTCTGGATACATATTCATAGGAAATGAATCTATGATATCTATCTGCGTGCCTGTATTCACTGCAGCTTTATTCACAATAGCCAAGACATGCAAACAACATACATGTCTGTCAGTGGTTGAAAGAATAAAAAAAGTGGCGTGTATGTGCATGTAAATATAATAGAATAGAAGTTAACCTTTAAAAAACAGGGAAATCCTGCCATTTACAACAGCAGGGGTAAATCTGGAAGACATTATGCTAAATGACGTAAGCCAGCCACACAAAGACAGGGTGCATTACATTGCTTTAGAATCTAAAATAGTCAAACTCATGGTTGCAGAGTAGAATGGTTGTTGCCAGAGCATAGGAGGAAATATTGATCAAGAGGTTTACCTTTTTTAAGGCGTAATATATAAGTTCTGGAGATCTATGAACAGCATGATGGCTGTAGTTAGCAATTGAAATTTGCTGAGACGGTAGATCTCAACAAATAGAGATATTTCTCACTGGAAAAGAAAAATGAAAAATAATCATGACTATGTGAAGTGATTAAAATACCAATTCACTTGATTGAGGAAATAATTTCGCAGAGTATACCTGTTTCAGAACATCACATTGTAAATCTTAAAATATAAAGTTTTATTTGTCAGTTAAATCTCAATTAGATTGAAGAAAATAAGATTAAAATTAAATTCAATGCCGGGCTCGGTGACTCAGCCTGTAATCCCGTGCTTTGGGAGGCTGAGGTGAGTGGATTACCTGAGCCCGCGGGTTCGAGACCCGCCTGGACAACTTTTCGAGACCTCATCTCTACAATAAATCAAAAAATTAGCCAGGCATGGTAGCGCGTGCCTATAGTTCCAGTTACTTGAAAGGCAGAGGTGGAAGGATCGCTGGAGCCCAGCCGGTCGAGGCTGCAGTGATCGAGAGTGGCCACTGCGCTCCAGTCTGGGCGGCAGAGTGAGACTCCAACTCAAAATAAATAAATAAATAAATAAAAATAAAAATAAAAAATAAATTCATTAGTAATGTTTTTTCTCAGTCTTTAGAGTGGTGAGCAACCAGTCATATTACATGAGTGGCAGAGGATGAGAATACATACACTAATGATCTAGTAAAATCAAACTGATTTAATGGAAAAATGTACATTCTACTTTATAATTTTTATAGTAGGTGCTCCAGATATAAATAGAAGTTACAGAAATCATGGTCAATATAGAATTATGATTCTCTAAATAAGCATCAAGTTTAGGCTGTCTGTACTGCAGGATCTTGCGTGATAATGCTTATGTCTGTTTCATAAACAGAAGATTTCCAAAGTGCCTTATACATAAACCCATACAAGCGAAAGTTTCTTGGTGCTCTTTAATAGAGACTCCCTTTAATCACATATTCAGATCGACAAACCATTATTTACAACTAATAAAATTTTTATAGGATATACAATTATTTCTCTAATAGCATAATATCAAGCAAGATGGAATCAATTATGCTGTGATAATATAAAATCACCAAATTTCATTGGCTCAACAAAGTTAAATTTTTTTCTTATCAATTAAACATGTCTATGTTGGTACTTCAGGAGCTTTCTGTTTACAGTTTTAATAAGAAAGCTAGGCTGGCAGAGGCTCAATCTGGACACATTTCTGCAACTATCACAGTTGAGAGAAAGCAAGATGGCAAGCTGCAAATGGATTTCAGAATTTCCAAATGAAAATATGTATAATATTTCTTTCCATTCACATTTTATTCATCACAAAAAGTCACATGCTAGTACTAAATTTTAAAATAATGAATTATCACAGAAACAGAAACCTGAACACCACACGTTCTCCCTTACAAGTGGGAGCTAATCACTTGGGTTCACAGGAGCTTAAAGATGGAAACAACAAACACTGAGAACCCCTGAAGAGGAAGGGTGAGGAGGGAAACTTAAAGACTGAAAAACTGCCAGTACCATGTTTACCACAGGGGCAGCTGGCTCAGCAGAAGCCCAAACCTCACCATCACACACTAGACCAATGTAACAAAACTGCACATGTACCCTGGGATTCTAAAGGTTTTTTTATAAAATGATAATTTAAAATTATGGTGATTGCAATGTAAAATTACTCAAAAAATTATTAAATAATGCAATAGTAAATATGTAGAATGAGCAAGTATAGAGAGGCAATGTACAACATGAGTTCTATAGTTAACACCACTATATTTTATTCGAGATTTTCCTTAAATTAATAAATATTAGCTGTTCTTGTATTTATTGAAGTAAACAAAAATAGTAAAAAACACGATTTTACTATGTGCTAGGGAGAATATTACTGAAATGGTTTCCAACACCAATCAAAACATACATGACAGATGATAAAGACTTTTTTTTGTTTCTTCCTTTTTCCTTCTTGTAGCATTTGTTTTTGATGCACTACTGGGCATATGAAAATTCAGAAAGTTCCACAGGAGCCTATGTTATTGTGTAATGAGTATGAAAAGCATCAATCCATGTTTAGCACCAGAAATTACTGAGAAAAGTTGAACTTGTAACTATAAAAGGATAAATATGAAATCATGCTTGCCAGCATTTTTCTTAGCCATAAACACACTCACATGGTTATGCAATTATCTCCAAAATCCATTTCCCCTGATGAAGCTCTGTACCTGTTAAACACCAGCTCTGCCATTCCTTCTTCCCTCATCTCTGCACAACCACCATTCTACTTTATCTCTAAGAAACTGATTATACTAGGAACCCATGCAAACTGAATTATGCAATATCTGTTTGTGGTTGGCCTACTTCACCTAGCTTAATGTTCATTTACGCTGCTGCATGTGCTGGGGCATATGTCCTTTCAAAGTTGAACAATATTCTACCATATGCACATGTCACATTCTGTTTATTCTTTCACTCTTTAATGGACACCTGGGTTACCTCCAACCTGTGGCTATTGTGAAAAATTATGCCATAAATTTGGATGTACAATTATCCATTTGAGTTCCATTCGCCATCTTTTGGATTCAGATGCAGAAATGGAATTGCTGGATGTCAGAGCAATCACATACAATTTTTTGAGGAATTCCCTCACTTTCCTCCATAAGCACTGCATCTTTTTATATTTCTACCAGCAGTGAGCAAGGGCTCCAACTTCTCCATAGCCTCGCAAGCATCTGTCATTTTTATATTTTTTGATAGTCATTCAGATGTTTGTAAAGTAGCATGTCATAGTGTCCTTGATCTGAACTTCTCATTAGTGGTTCAAAAATTCCTTCATGTTGTCATTGGTTACCTCTACATTCTCCCTAGAGAAATGCCCGCTCAAATCTCTTGTACAGTAATCTAGCTACTTGTATCTTTGTTTTAAGTTGTAGAAGATGTTTATGTGTTCTGGATATCAATACCTCATCAGATGTATAATTTGCAAATACTTCCTGTTATTTCATGGACTGTCTTTTCACTCTGTTAGTATCCTTTGAGGCACAAAAGTTTTTTTATTTTGTTGAAGTCCAACTTATTTTTTTTTTTTTATTTTGTTGCCTATACTTTTGGTGTCCTCTTCAATAAATCATTTTGAAGATTTTTCGTTTTGTTTTCTTCTAAAAGTTTGATAGTGTTAGTTCTTACATTCAGGTCTTTGATTCATGCTGTTAATGTTTTATATGGTATAAGGTCAGGATCCAAGTTAATTTTTTAAAAATGTTAATATCTGTTTTTCCAACACTATTTGTTTAAAAGATTGTTCTTCCCCCACTGAACAGTCTTAGCAGCCTTGACAAAAATCAATAGACCTTTCTGTAAAGGTTTCTTTTGTGATATTCTATTCCATTGATATGCCTGTCTTAGGACCAACACCAAACTATTTTGATTATTGTAACCTTATATTATATTAACTTTTGAAATCAGAAAGTGTGAGACCTGCATATTTGTTCTTCTTTTTTTTTTTTTTTTCAAGATCTTTTGACTACTTGGAGCCTCTTGAAATTACACTTGAGTTTTAGTTTGGATTTTCCTATTTCTGCAAAACAAACAAACAAAATTTGGAATTTTTATTGGGATCACATTAAATTTGTGGTTTGCTTTAGGTGGCATTGACATATTATAATATTAAGTCTTCCTACCAATAAACATGGGAACTTCTTTCATTAATTTGCATATTCTTTAATTTTTACATTAACTATTTATAGTTTTTAATGTACAAGCATTTTACCTCCTTCATTGTTTATTAGTTATTTAATTACTTTTAATATTATTGTAAATATAATTTTTTTCTTAATTTTCTTTTCAATTGTTCATTGTTATGTATAGAAATGCAACTGAATTTTTTGTGTTGACTTTGTGTCTTCCAAATTTTCTGAATTTGTTTATAAGTTTTAACAGTTTTTTGGTGAACTATTTTAGGTTTCTACATATACCATCATGTCATCTGTGAAAACAGATGTTACTTCTTTTTTTCTAATCTGAATTACTTTCATTTTATTTCCTGCCTAGTAGTTCTCATTAGCGCTTTCAGTACCATGCTGATTAGAAGTGGTAAAAGAGGTCATTCTTGTCTTATTTTTGATATTAGAGAAAAATCGTTCAGTCTTACCATTGAACATCAAGTAAACTATGGATTTTTCATATTTTTTATATTAAAGTAGTTTCCTTTTACTCCTAATTTGTTGATATTTTTATCTTTAATGGTATGTAATTTTGTCAAGTAATTTTTTTCTGCATCAATTGAGATTTGCATGTTTTAAAAAAATTATTATAGGAGTATTGCATTAAGTGAATTTTATATGCTTAACTATCATTTCATTCCAGGAATGAATTCCACTTGGTCACAGTATAAGTAGATAGAACTTTTAAGGAAAAAATAATGTTTTTCAGTTAGAAAAAGTTTCCAACAATCACAAAAGGAGATTTAATAACTTTACGAATCGATCATCCGGCTTTAACAAACACCTATGTTTTGCCAGAAGTCTTAAATGCATTCACTAATACTTACTTTTTAGAACATAATAATTTTGAATAGTATAAATTTTTAAAATAATAACAAAAACTTTTCCACATAAATACAAATTGAAAATTTACTAGTTTTTAACATTATGCAATACTCAACTTATAACGGGTTTCTACTGTTCTTTGAAAAATAAAATATATGTTTACTGTTATTTGATCACACCAGAGTAAAGTTCATACAATTTTTTAAAATTTCTGATTGCTTTCCCATTAACATTTTGAAAAAATTTAGGCAAAAATTATACAGTACATTTCGTACTCTAAATTTTATTTATTTCTTCTTTCTGGAGTACTTTAACTTGTTTCTCTGTAACTCATATTTATTAGACACAAAAACTTGAATGTATTCAGTTTCAAAGGCTTTGGTAAGCATATTTGGTGCAGTATTTTGGGTGTTTCTACTATATAACATATTAGACCTGTTTATTTTAATTATAGTCACTCTACTCCAGAATAAGTTCAGATAATGTACAACCTGAAACTGTTACAATTTGAATCCTTTCATTAACAAAATGTCCACAAAATTAGAAATAAAAAAAAATTAGTTGCAGACATAAGCATCTAGTCAAAAAGAGTAAATAAATAATACACACAAGTTAAGATTCTTGAAACATAACTACTCCAAACGACATACATTCCTCTGGCTCCTTCAAGGACTTGGAAGTAGCATAGGCAAGTAAGGGAACTTGAAGTTAAAGCTTAATGACCTTCATATTGAACTTTTTTTGATACTAAAATTGATTAATGAATTTCAGTTGTGACAATATGACCTTTTCATGAAAATGCTCCTTATCAACATTCTACCTTAACACAGTAATAGCGGGTATCCTGTTCATTGTCTTAATCAATTCTTCCAATATTGACCCAAAATAATTAACTATATTTGATAATTTCTACTTTATATTTTTGATATAATTTGTTTCTGAGAAGAGATCATCTTTAAAGAAAATGTAGTTTCTACAAGAAAGACAGCAAAATGAATACCTTTTTTAGAATAATGAGTTTATGCCTTAGAAAATTAAAATAATTTTATAATTTTGATTCATTACTTTTTTCTTTTTTTGAATGTCTTTGTAAACTCAGCCTCTAAATTTAAAAAGTTTTAATCAACTGTCATTTTTTTAAAATTTCAAAATGTCTTATCATTGGACAATAAGACTCCATTAAAGTTGACGCTTGAGTGTTCTTACATGGCCATATTATTTTTTGGTAGCTTATCTTTGTATTGCACTACAACATGCATGAAATTCATCTTGCGAGGGCACAAGGAGGACTGGGCAGAAAACTCTGAGAGAAGAGCGGCAAGATGGCGACAGGGCAACCCGTACTCTGAAGTCCTCTGCAAAGGAGATCTGCAGTGGGTCTCTGACTCTCGCCCTGGGGGGCTGGCGACCCCAACATCGCAACCTGCTCTTCATACAGAGCTCAGCTGTTGCCACCGCTGGGACATTGCAACAAAATGGACAGTTACTGCAGCGCAAACAGTGCCGCTGCCGCTGATGCCGCAGCCCCTCCCTCCGCCACCGCTGCCGCGGCCTCTGTGATGGGTAGCATATCACACCACCCGGGCCCAAAGCGATCCACATCAAACCCCTTCAGGGAAGATCTGCTGGGATCACTACCACCACTCCTGAGTCCGAGACTGTCCTGCCCGACCAGTGTAAGGCTCCTGTTGCCTGCTCAGAGGCAGGCAGCCATCTTGTTCCTGTCTGGCCCCACCCCCTCTGGGGCGAGCAGCTGAGATAGCACCACCTGCTGGCGATTCAAGGTAACAACACCGAAACGGGAGAAACAAGCTTGATAAAGACATAGACCAGAGTGCTGAACGAGGGTAATCTGAACTGTCCTTCACAGCAGACCAGGGGCAACTGACCCTAACTGCAAACTAATTTACCAGCTTGAAAAGAAAACTAGAAATCAGACCTGAAAGGACATTGGATTTAAACGAAATGTCTCAGAGTGTGCTTCATTGATTCTATTAGTTTAATGACTTAATTCTATTGCTACTGTATTGTTCCCTTTTTTCTTTTTTCCTTTTCCTTTTCTTCCCTCTGTAAGCCATATCATTGTATAGAGGAACAGCACACTAACAAGGTGGTTGGTTAGCTTGTATGTTAGCATCACTATATGTTTTATTTTTATTTTTTATTTATTTGTATGAGAGTTGGTTCGTCTGTAGCTGTGGTCTATTGTTTTTATCTGTTTCAGTATAGGCCTTTCTATTTGTTGGCACACTTGTTTGTTTCCCCCCTTACTCCTCTATCACTCCACTCCTCTCTTCAACCCACTATCTGCTCCATTCTCTCCCCTCTGCTAACCACATTTTATTTCAGGGAGTAAACCTACAGTCCCACTGCAAGGACAGATTCCAGGGCAGTGGGAAGTGGGTTTCACATTATTCACACACCTGTCAGCGAATACCAGGACCTGCAGACATATTTTGAATCATAGCTCTCCCCTTAAGTAAATCTCAAAACTGCCAAAAGGACCACCTCCAACCTACAGTGCAACTTCAGATTTGAACAAAGAGGACATACATAAAGAATAGGAGATTGAACAAACAGAAGTAAAACCAAACCCTCTACCCCTGAATAACAGAATTAAAGAAGATGGTGATGTGGAGGGAAGGAAAAAGTAGGGAGGGGGAAAAACCACACAAATGAAGAAAAACCAAAAGAAAAATATAGGTCTTACACAGACCCTTGGGAAATCAGACACTGAGAAACAGATTCTGGAACACAAACAATGAAGAGTTCCCAGAATGACTGGTTACATGCCAAAAACCCAGACATCAAGACATTAATGGAGAGAATTTAAAAAATTGAGGAGAGACAAGAGGAAAATAGGAAGGAGCTGATGTCAGAAATGACAGCAGTAAAGAATACTGTGATGGAAATGAACAACAAACTAATAAGCATAGAAAGCAGAATCAGCCAAGCAGAAGAAAGAATCTCAGAGCTCGAAGGCCAAAACACAGAACTAACCCAAACTGTCAAAAGCATAGAAAAGAAGCTCAAAAAGACAGAACAAAACCTGCAAGAGATGAATGACCACTTCAAGAGACCAAACCTAAGAGTAATTGGGCTTCCTGAGGCAGAAAGAGAAACAGAAGCCACACTGGAACAAACATTTCATGAAATCAATCAAGAAAACTTCCCTCATCTCATTAAGGATGAAAAAATTCAAACACAATAGATTCATAGAATCCCTGCAAGACAACAAATGAGAAGACCAACTCCCAGACACATAATAATTCACCTAAACAAAGTAGCTATGAAAGGAAAAATCCTAAAGCAAGAGAAAAAGGCCAGACTATCTACCAGGGAAAACCAATTAGAATAGCAGCAGATTTATCCACAGAAACACTTCAGGCCAGGAGAGCCTGGAGCCTTATCTTCAAAGTTCTAAAAGAGAAACAATTTCAACGAAGAATAACCTACACAGCCAAACTAAGCTTCATTAGTGAGGGAGAATTGAAATCTTTTCCAGACATCCAATCCCTAAGAACCTACGCTGCCAGCAGACCACCTCTTCAAGAAACACTTAAGAAAGTACTGAACACAGAAGAAAAAGAAAAAAGAACAACAACATTCTTCACAAGAGTATAGGCAAAAGATTAAAAACACACATGAGCCAACTCCAGAACCCAAACAAAGACAACAAACAAACAGGAACAACTCTGTAAGAATCTTATGACAGGGATCGACTCTTGCATTTCAATTATTAGCCTAAATGTGAACGGACTAAATGCATCACTGAAAAGATATAGAATGGCAAAATGGATAAAATATCATCAGGCAACAATCTATTGCCTTCAAGAGACTCACCTCACTCGAAAGGACACCCACAGACTCAAAGTAAGAGGATGGGAAACAAACTTTCAGGTGAACAGAACACAAAAGAAGGAGGAGTAGCAGTCTTAATTTCAGACAAAATACCCTTCAAGCTATTAAAAATCAAAAAAGATACAGAAGGCCACTACATAATGATAGAAGGCTCAATCCATCAACAAGAAATATCTATCCTAAACATATATGCACCCAACATAAGTGCGCCAACTTTCATAAAGCAACTTCTAGGAAAACTAAAGAAAGATATTGACTCTAACAGCATCATAACTGGGGACTTTAATACCTCACTCACAACCCTAGACAGATCATCAGGACAAAAAATCAGCAAGGAGATCCGGAACCTCAATGTCACTTTGGACCAAATGTACTTAATTGATACCTACAGAACACTCCATCCAAAGACCACAGAATACACATTCTACTCATCACCACATGGAACATATTCTAAGATCAACCACATACTCAGCCACAAATCAAGCATAAGCAAATTTAAAAGGACCAAAATTCTACCAAGCGCCTTTTCAGAACACAGTGGAATAAAAATAAACATTGACACCAACAAAGTCCCCCCAAAACCCACAAAGACATGGACACTAAACAGCATGATGGTAAACAACTCCTGGGTCAATGAGGAAATCAAAACAGGGATCAAAAGATACCTGGAAACAAATGAAAATGAAGAAATATCTTACCAAAATCTCTGGGATGCCCTGAAAGCTGTAGTAGGAGGGGAATTTATATTCCTACAAACACACAAGAAGAAAATGGAAGGAACAGAAATTCACAACCAAACAAGCCACCAAAAGAAACTGGAAAAGCAAGACCACAAAAACCCTAATTTCAGCAGAAGAATCCAGATCACCAAAATAAAAGCCCAAATCCAGGACATAGAAGACAAAAAGATAATACAAAAAATCAATGAAACAAAAAGCTGGTTCTTCGAAAGGATAAACAAGATCGATGGTCCCCTAGCTAGACTGACCAAGAAAAAACGAGAAAAAAACCAAATAAGCACAATCAGAAACACAAAAGATGAAGTCATATCTGACCCTGAAGAAATACAAAAGATCATTAGAGACTACTATGTATACTTGTGTGGAAACAAATTTGAAAACCTTAAGGAAATGGAGGACTTTCTGACATCACACAACCTACCTAGGTTGGAACAAGAAGAAATTGAGACCCTAAATAGACCAATAACAATCAAGAAAATTGACTACGTAATAAGAAAACTTCCTACAAAAAAAAAAAAAAAAAAGCCCTGGTCCAGATAGCTTTCCAGCAGAATTCTATAAGACATTCAAGGAGGAGTTGATACCAATCTTACTGAAGGTATTGAGGCAATTGAAAAAGATGGAACTCTCCCCAAATCATTTTACGAAGCCAACATCACATTGATACCCAAGCCAGGTAAAGATCCAATAAAGAAAGAGAACTACAGGCCAATATCTTTGATGAACATAGATGCTAAAATTCTCAACAAGATCCTAGCAAACCGGATTCAGCAATACATCTCAAATATCATCCACCATGACCAAGTAGGCTTCATTCGTGGGATCCAAGGCTGGTTCAACATTCGTAAAACCATAAATGTAATTAAATACATCAACAGATGTCAAAACAAAAACCACATGATTATATCATTAGATGCAGAAAAAGCTTTTGATAAAATCCAGCACCCCTTCTTGATAAAAACCCTTGAACATCTAGGAATACGGGGAACATACCTCAAAATAGTAAAAGCCATCTATGAGAAACCCACAGCCAGCATACTCCTAAATGGACAAAAATTGGAACGAATTCCCCTGAAAACTGGAACTAGGCAAAGATGCCCACTCTCACCCCTCCTGTTCAACATAGTATTGGAAGTCCTGGCTAGAATAATCAGAGAAGAGGAGGCAATCAGAGGTATTCAAATAGGAAAAGAGGAAGTCAAGTTATCTCTCTTTGCAGATGATATGATTGTGTACTTTGAAAACCCAAGAGAATCTGTCAAAGGCCTCCTTGCATTGATAAAGGCCTTTGGCAAAGTCTCAGGATACAAAATAAATGTACAAAAGACAATCGCATTGCTCTATACCAATAATAAACAAACAGAAACCCAAATAAAAAACCCAATTCCATTCACAATAGCCACAAAAAAAATGAAATACCTTGGCATCTTCCTAACCAGAGACATGAAAGACCATTACAATGAAAATTACAAAACACTGCTCAAAGAAATCAAAGCTGACATGAACAAGTGGAAAAATATTCCATGCTCATGGATTGGAAGAATCAACATTGTGAAGATGTCCATCTTACCTAAGGCAATCTGCAAATTCAATGCAATACCTATTAAATTACCAGCAACATTCTTCTCAGACCTAGAAAAAACAACACAGGAATTCATATGGAAACACAAATGTCCAAGAATCACCAGAACAATCCTCAGCAAAAAAAAAACAAAGCAGGTGCTATCACAACACCACACTTCAAACTTTACTATAAAGCTACAATCATCAAAACAGCTTGGTATTGGTACAGGAACAGGCATATAGATCAATGGAACAGAATTGAGATTCCAGAAGCAAAACCTCAATTTCTCAACCAACTCATCTTCAACAAAGCCCCCACCACCTACCACTGGGGAGAGGAGAACCTATTCAGTAAATGGTGCTGGGAAAACTGGCTGACCACATGCAGAAGTTTGAAACAGGACCCCTATCTATCCTCATGCACAAAGGTTAACTCCAAATGGATCAGAGACCTAAATGTAAAACCTCAAACCATAAGAACCTTAGAAAAGTAAGGAAATACTCTCATGGAAATTGGAACTGGCATCCAATTCCTGTACAAAGGCTGAAACCTACAGGTCGTAAGAGAGAAGATAGACAAATGGGACCTTATTAAAATGACAAGCTTCTGCAAAGCCAAAGAAACCATCAAGAGAGCAGGGAGACAGCCTACAGACTGGGAAAAAGTATTTGCCAACTCTAGGTCTGACAAAGGCTTAACATCCTGGATCTACAAGGAACTGAAGTGTACTGAAAAGAAGAAAGCAAACAACCCCATTATAAAATGGGCAAAAGATATGAACAGACACTTCACAAAAGAAGACATCCAAGCAACCAACAAACACATGAAGAAATGCTCAACCTCACTAATCATCAGGGAGATGAAAATCAAAACCACACTGAGATACCACCTAACTCCAGTCAGAATGGCAATTATCAACAACTCAAAAAATAACAGCTGCTGGAGAGGGTGTAGTGAAAAGGGAACATTTCTACATTGTTGGTGGGAGTGTAAACTAGTGCAACCTCTATGGAAAACAATGTGGCGATTCCTAAAAGCTCTAAAAATTGACCTTCCATATGACCCTGCAATCCCCCTACTGGGAATCTACCCTGAAGAACACAAATCACTCTATAAAAAAGATACCTGCACACGTATGTTTATCGCAGCGTTGTTCACAATAGCAAGAACCTGGAAACAACCATTATGCCCATCAAAAGAGGAATGGATTAAAAAAATGTGGTACATACACGATGGAATACTACGCAGCCATAAAAAAGAACAAAATCATGAATTTCGCAGCAACCTGAATGGAACTAGAGTTTATAATACTGAGTGACCTCTCACAGAAACAAAGATCCGAATATCACATGTTCTCACTCATATAATGGACCTTGAACATTCAATGTAATACTATAAGAAAATGACTGACAGTACTGGGAAACTATGGGGTGAAGGGGGATGGGATTAACAGTAGCAAATATCTGTCTGGGGATGGGAAAACACCTCTTATCAACAGGGTGCCTGAATGAAATGTAATTGTACACCTAACCCTTAACTCTACCCCACAAAACCATAATAAAAAATATTGATTAATAAAAAAAAAGAAAAAAAATTCATCTTGCATATTTTTTGTCTCAAACAGAGAAGCAGTCAAATATCAAGTCGTTTTAATTGGTTGATTAGAGACAATGATGGCATTGGGAGTGTTCTTATATCACTGCAAAAAATGGCATTTCTTGCTTATTCACAAAAATTACGTTTCAAAATCTACCACACTGGAACAAGTAAAATAACTACTTAGAGTCTATTCTGACATCATTATATTATTACATGCAATTTCGATGCTTTAAAAAAAAACTCACAAAACTTGTAATTCTAAGGAGATTAAATCAATGTTTACATTTTAAAAAGCAATGGATTAATACATTGGTTTAAGATATAGTACATTATATCTTCTATAATATGGTACCTTTTCTGGTTTACTAAGTGTATATAACAATACGTGGTGATACATACAGATTATGTGGGTGTATCTCTGCCTAATATTTTCTACACCATTTACTCCGTACTCATGACTGAATAGACAGATATCAGTATCATGGTTCAACTGCAAGTTACTGTTTTCTTATTCCTAATGACAAGTCCTATAACAACAAAAAAAATCAAGGATATTTCTGCTACATAAAGCCTATAGCATTTTTTGAAGAATCTTCCCCTCTAGGGTTACATTGCTCAGAGTATACCAGTATTAAATGTTTTTCTCAGTTACAAATTTGACGAAAGATAAATTTTACTTTCACTTGATAAAAATTAAAAGGATTATCTAGATAATCATCTCTGGAGTTGATTCAGTATTCTGCACCCCTTCACTTCATTCCCTCTCCTATTACTCAAACAAGTAAGCTGACTGACGTGAAGATCTGTGGTGGCAACCCTGATGTACTTCTTCAGTTTCATACACAGTAATTATTTCTAGTTAAAATCTGTGGCATTGGACAGTGAGTGCCTGTCATGTCTGTCATCTAGCTTGCCCTTAATTGGAAAAAATGATGGATCGATGGAAAGATAGGAGGCAGAATGATGGACAGAAAGATGGAAGGCACCAAATAAAAACAGCAGTGCACAGATTAAAATATATGTTAAGCTTTGCAAACACTGCAAGTGGCCAGACAGCTTGAAAGATGGTTATGTTCAGTTTACAGATTTATGACTTGCTTTCTCCAATATTCATGAACACAGAGAGTATTTGCCTAAGGCATGATACAGTGGCAAAGCTTTAAAACTGACAATAATTGCCTAACACAATGAACAACATAATTATAAACTTTTGGTTATTTTAATCATTAAATTCAAGATACATATATTACTCTTGAATCTGTCTGTATGTACATAAATGTATTCATCTGAAACAAAGGTCAGTTGTCTACAAGATTTTTACTTTTTTTAATCTCTTAACTAATTCTGTTTTCCCCTTTTCATTCTGTTTACAACATGTAAATTGCCATTCTACTGAATTCGACAGATCCTTGACTAATTGGCTGTCAGTTCCATTGTAAATGCTATATTCAATAAGCTATAATTATAAATTCTTGAGAATCCTCTTCTTATTGAAAATAAAGTGCATACAAACAAACAAAATAACATTGTGGTTTATATTTAACCAAAATTATGGTACTCTGAAGCAAAGTTTCAGATAACTAAAAACAATTGATGTCATTTTATCTATCTATCTATCTAACTATCTCTCTATCTATCCATCTTTAGGGAAGGGTCATGTTCTATTATTCAGTTGGCTGGTCAATTTTCTTGTAGATGTAAAAGAAACATTATATTTTGGTTTAAAATTAAAAGAAAAACAAAGAAGGAAACAAGTCTTGTTGACTCTTCTTTTCCCAGGTAGACTGCAGACTGCATTCTTCTCTTCTACTCCACATTTAAATTTCTTTAATGAGCTTTCTGCATGCAGGTTTTTGTTTTCTTTTTCCAAGCCACTGCCCAAGCACAATTCAATCAAATGTACTCTGACATTTCTCCTTCTCACAAAAATTGTTCTTTAGAGGACTTCAACAAACCCTGTGTTGCAGAATATAAGAATCCCTTCTATGTCAATATCTTACTGAAAATAATCTCAGTCTCAGTACTTTATCTTTCTCAAATCATATTTTTCCTTTGGTTTCTAGGTCACTGCAGGTACCAAGACTCCCTTATTACTCCAATTTGTGGGATAGTAGTAATACATCCTTTTATTTTCTGGTATTGGTAACTAACTGCTCTGTCTTTCTCACTTTCACTCCTCTCTCTAGCTCTCTTTTGCTTCCTTTTCTTAAGCAGTCGTATTAGAAGTCCATCAATTTTATGATTTTTTTCAGTCAACAGCTTTTGTCTGTTAATTTGATCTATGTTAAATATTTTAGTTTTTATTGATAACTATCTTTTAAAATTGCCTCAGAATAGTTATGCCATGTATTATAATTACTGTGGCATAATATAGAGTGTTTGACTAAATTAAGAGCAGAAAAATGTTATTTGGCCTTTTAAAAAGAATTGCAGTCTATGGGTTTTTTCCCATTTCTTCTTGTTCATATGAGTTCTAATGGGTGGTCTTTTCTTTCAACTTCAAGAATGCTCTTCAATATTTCCATTAATACTTCTGACAAGAAAATCTCTCTGCTTCCATTTTTAAAAGTGTCCATAATTTACACTCATTATTGATGTGTATTTTATCTAGCCAGCATCCTGAGTTGATAAACTTTGTGTCTATTTTTTGGTTTGTGCTGCATTATGTGTTAAAATTTTGATGGTTCTTACGAACAATTTTTTTAAAAAATAATTTTACTGGCTAGTTAAAGGAACTCAGCACCAACATTCTGGCCTCAGAAAAGGGACTGGGAGCCTCTTACAAGATCATAGAGGAAACAATGCTTAAATGTAGATCAAGGAGGGAGTTCTGTTTCTACCTTATCTGATCAGAAGTCAATAAAGGAACCAAATATAGAAAGCCTAGAGGTAAAGTTCTTGACATTTAGAACCAATCTTGTTGTCTTTCTTACTCATGGGCTGTGTCCTAGTACCTGGCTACCATTGGGAACACTATAGAAGTTGAATCAGTTTCTAGAAAACATATCCTGACTCTTGGCCTGTTGTAAGGTTCACTCTGAAGCCTGTAAGACCTATACTAGTCCTAGAGCAGTTCACTACTTCTTCCTGTGCCTTGCTGGTACAGAAACATCTTGTCACACACAAAAAAAAAAAAAAAAAAAAAAACAAATTATACAAAAAAAGCTTTCATATTGGCATTAAGTTCAAAGCATAAAATCAATTTCAAATTAGAATCACATGAAATTTTGAATATAATTTTGAATAATTGACATTTTTATAAACATATAAGCATTTATGAAATAATACGATATATTTCTTCCTTTAGTCCTGCTCTTGTTTTATGTTCTTCACAAAACTATATTGCTTTCCTTATAAAAAGTTTGTTCCAAAACATCTTATAGATTTTCTACTGCTTTGAATGCATTTTTAAAAATTATATTACTACTTTTAAATGGCAAGATCTAATTATAGATTATAGATTATTTTTTCATCAATTTACTTTTGTTAGATTCCTTCATATATATATATTTTTTAAACCTATGTAACTCTTTAATCTTTTTAAAAATATTTTTCTTTTTTTTTTTAAGTTAAAGTCTCACTCTGTTGCTCATGGCTACCACAGTCTCAACTTGTTGGGTGCAGGCAATCCTTCCACCTCAGCCTTCTAAGTAGCTGAAACCACAGATGTGCCACCACAACTGGCTAATTTTTTTGATTTATTGTAGAAACAAAGTCTTGCCATGTTACCCAGGCTAATCTTTAACTCCTGAACTCAGACAGTCCTCTCTCAATCACCTCTCAAAGTGCTAGGATTACAGGCATGAGCCACTATGCTTGGTCTTTTAGCTTTAAGTATAAAAATTATATTATCAAAATACAAATTATATCTCCACAGTTTTATATACTTTTTTGTAAAGACTATTGATCTTATCCTATTGGCTATAATAAAAAGCTATAATACTATATAATGCAGATGTCATTCCTTCTTGTGTTATTTCTTTTCCTAGTTTGCCATGATGAAGACATTGATTTCCATTTTCTTTTTCTTTTTCTTTTTTTTTTTTTTTTGACTTTTAAATATTTTATTTTAAAATTGTGAGGTACAATTCAGGGTTAGGCATACAAACATTCATTGTGCAGGTACCCTTGTTGATGAGGTGTCCCCCCTTCCCCAGGTAGATTCCTACTACTGCCAACCCCACCTCCTCGCCCCCTACTTCCCCACAGTTTCCTGCTACTGCCAACAATTTTCTTATAGTGTTACAATAGTTGTTCAAGGTCCACGTATGAGTGAGAACATATGATACTCAGTTCTTTGTTTCTGGGAAAGATCATTCAGTATTATAGACTCTCAGTTCATCCACGTTGCTGTGAAGTTCAAGATTTTGTTCTTCTATATAGCTGCATAATAGTCCATTGTGTATATGTACCACTTTTTTTTTTTTTATCCAGTCCACTTTAGATGGGCAGCACAGTTAGTTCCATGTTCTTGCTATTGTGAACAATCCTACAATAAACATATGTGTGCAGGTATCTTTTTTATAGAGTGATTTGAGTTCTTCTGGGTATATTCCCAGTAAGGGGATTGTGGGATCATATGGAAGGTCAATTTTTAGAACTTTTAGGAATCACAGAAGCTATACTAGTTTGCACTCCCACCAACAGTGTAGAAGTATTCCCTTTTTGCCTCATCCTCTCCAGCATCTGTTATTTTTTGAGATATTCATGATGACCATTCTGACTGGAGTTAGGTGGCATCTCAGTGTAGTTTTAATTTGCATTTCTTTGATGACTAGTGAGGCTGACCATTTTTTCATGTATCTGTTGGCTGCTTGTAAGTCTTCTTTTGAGAACTGTCTATCCTTATATTTTGCCCACTTTTTAATGGTACTTTTTTTGCCTTTCTTGTCAGCACATTTGAGTTCATTGTAGATCCTAGATAAGATCCTAGATTGTAAGAAATAGAGTTGGCAATTTTTTGCCCAATCTGTGGGCTGTCACCCTGATCTTTTGATGGTTTCTTAGGCTTTGCAGAAGTTTGTCAGTTTGATGAGGTCGCACATAACTCTTATGGCATGGGCACTTGGGGTTTTGATCAGGAATTGGTTGCCAGTTCCAATTTCCATAAGAGTGTATCCTGTATTTTCTAAGGTTCTTTTAGTTTGAGGTTTTATGTTTCGGTCTTTGGTTCATTTAGAGTTGATTTTTGTGTATAGGGATAGGTACGGGTCCTATTTCAATCTTCTGCATGTGGTCAGACAGTTTTTCCCTGAACCATTTACTGAATAGGTTCTCCTCTCCCTAGTGGTTGGTGGTGGAGGCTTTGTCAAAGATGAACTGGTGGAGAACTTGAGTTTTGCTTCTGGAATCTTAATTCTATTCCATTGTTCTATACATTTGTTCTTGTACCAATACCAGGCTGTTTTGATTATTGTACCTTTATAATAAAGTTTAAAGTCTGAGAGTATGTTACCTCCTGCTTTGCTTTTTTTTGAATGAGAATTGTTTTGGTTATTCATGGTTGTTTATGTTTCCATATGAATTCCTGTATTGTCATTTCTAGGTCTGAGAAGAATGTTACTGGTAATTTGATGGATATTGCATTAAATCCATAGATTGCTTTAGGTAGAATGAACGTCTTAACAATGTTGATTGTTCCAATCCATGAGCATGGAAAATTTTTCCACTTGTTTATGTAATATTTTATTTCTTTGGGCAGTGTTTTGCAGTTTTCATTATAAAGGTCTTTTACGTCTCTGGTTAGGAAGATGCCAAGGTATTTCATTTTTGTGTGTGTGGCTATTGTGAATGGAATTGTGCTATTTATTTGGGTTTCTGTTTGTTTATTATTGGTGTATAGAAATGTAATTTTTTTTTTTTTACTTGGAGTCTCACTCTGTCACCCAGACTGCAGTGCAGTGGCCGCTCCTGGCCACCGCAGCCTCGACCTGCTAGGCTCCAGCGATCCTTCCGCCTCAGCCTTCCAAGTAGCTGAAACTACAGGCGCGTGCTACCACACCCGGCTAATTTTTTGATTTATTGTAGAGATGAGGTCTCATCAAGTTGTCCAGGGGGTTCTCTAACTTGTGGGCTCAGGAAATCCACTCACCTCAGCGTCCCAAGGTGCAGGATTACAGGCTGAGCCATCGAGCCCAGCTGCAATTGTCTTTTGCATATTACTTTATACCCTGAGACTTTGCCAAAGTGCTTTATCAGTTCAAGGAGGTTTTTGACAGATTCTCTTGACATTTTGAGGTATAGAATCGTGTTGTCTGCAAAGAGGAATAATTTGATTTCCTCTTTTTCTATTTGGATACCCCTGATTGCTTTCTCTTCTCTGATTTCTCCAGCTAGGACTTGCAAAACTATGTTGAACAGGAGAGATGAGAGAGGGTACCCTTGTCTTGTTCCAGTTTCCAGGGGAAATAGTTTCAATTTCTGTCTGTTTAGCAGTATGCTGGCTGTGGGTTTCTTATGGATGGCTCTTACTATTTTCAGGTATGTTTCATCTATGCCTAGATGTTTGAGGTTTTTATCAAGAAGGCTGCTGGATTTTATCAAACGCCTTTTCTGCATCTAATGATATAATCATGTGGCTTTTGTTTTTACATCTGTTGATGTATTTTTTTACATTTATGGTCTTACAGATTTAGAACCAGCCTTGCATCCCAGGGATGAAGCCTACTTGGTCTTGGTGGATAATTCTTGAGATGTGTTGTTGAATCTAGTTTGTTAGGATCTTGTTGAGAATTTTAGCATCCATGTTCATCAAGGATTTTGGCCTGTAGTTCTCTTTCATTGTTGTTGGATCTTTACCTGTTTAGGACATCAAAGTGATGTTAGCTTCATAAAATGATTTGGGGAGAGTTCCATCTTTCTCAATCTCCTGGAATACTTCCAAAAGGATTGGTATAAGCCCCTCCCTGTATATTTTGTAGAATTCTGTTGGAAAGCTGTCTGGTCCATAGCTTTTTTTTTTTTTTTAGATAGTTTTTTATGATAGTCAATTTTCTGGATTTTATTGGTCTATTTAGGGACTTTATTTTGTCTTGTTTCAACCTGGGGAGGTTGTATAATGTCAGAAATTCCTCCATTTCCATTAGGTTTTCAAGTTTCTTTGCATACAAGTGTACATAGTAGTCTCTGACTATCTGTTGTATTTTTTTAGGGTCAGTAGTGACTTCATCTTTTGTGTTTCTGAATGTGTTTATTTGGACTTTTTCTCTCTTTATCTTGGTCAGTCAAGCTAGGGGATCATCAGTCTTGTTTATCCAAAAAAACAGCTTTTTGTTTAATTAATTTTTTTGTATTTTTTTTTGTCTTCTATGTCCCAGATGTGGGCTTTTATTTTGGTGATCTGTATTCTTCTGCTGAAGTTAGGGTTTTGGTGGTCTTGCTTTTCCAGTCTACTTAGGTGACTTGTTAGGCTGTTAGCTTGTGATCTTTTTATTTTCTCCATGTGTGTTTGTAGAGATGTGAATTCCTCTCTTACTACTGCTTTCATGGCATCCCAGAGGTTTTGGTAAGATGTTTCTTTATTTTCATTTGTTTTCAGGTATCTTTTAATCTCTGTTTTGATTTCTATGTTGACCCAGGAGTTGCTTAGCATCATGCTGTTTAGTGTCCGTGTCTTTGTGGGTTTAGGGGGAACTTTCTTGGTATTGATATTTATTTTTATTCCACTTTGAGAAGGTACATGTCAAAATTTCAGTCTTATTAAATTTGTTTATACTTGATTTATGGCCATGGAAGTTATCAATCTTAGAGTGCATTCCATGTGTTCATGAGTAGAATGTATATCCTATGGTTGTTGGGTGGAGTGTTCTGTAGGTATCAGTTAAGTCCATTTGGTCAAGAGTCACATTTAGGTTCCAGATTTCCTTGCTGATTTTTTTGTCTTGATGATCTGTCTAGGGTTGTGAGTGGAGTATTAAAGTCCCCAACTATGAGAGTGCTGGAGTCAATACCTTTTCTTAGTTTGCCTAGAAGCTGCTTTATGAAAGTTGGTACCCCTATTTTTGGTGCATATATGTTTAGGATGGATATTTCTTGTTGATGGATTGAACATTTTCTCATCATGTAGTGAGCTTTTGTATCTTTTTAAATTTTTGATAGCTTAAAGGGTGTTTTGTCTGATATTAAGATTGCAACTTCTACTTTCTTTTGTGTTCTGTTCATCTGAAATTTTGCTTTCCATCCTCTTACTTAGATCTGTGAGTGTCCTTTCTGGTGAGATGAGTCTCTTGGAGACAATACATTATTGCCTCATGATATTTTATCCATTTTGCCATTCCATATCTTTTCAGTGATGCATTTAGTCCATTCACATTCCATGCTAATTATTGAAATGTAAGAGTCTGTTCCTGTCATGAGGTTCTTATACAGTTGTTGTTGTTCCTGTTTGTTGTTGTTGTTGTTGTTGTTAATTTTTGGGTTATTCATGTGTGTTTTTAACCTTTTTCCTGCAATCTTGTGAAGAATATTTTCATTATTTTTTTCCCTTTCTTCTGTGTTTAATGCATTCTTAAGTGTTTCTTGCAGTGCTGGTCTAGAGGCAGTGTAATAGAGATTACATATCTGAGAAAGATTTTAATTCTCCCTCACTGATGAAGCTTAGCTTAGCTGGGTAAGTTATTCTTGGTTGAAATTGTTTATCTTTGAGAACTTGAAGATTGGGTTCCAAGCTCTCCTAGCCTGAAGTGTTTCTGTTGATAAATCTGCTGCTATTCTAATTGGTCATACATGGTAGGTAGTCCGACCTTTTTCTCTTGCTACCTTTAGGATTTTTTCTTGTATATCTACTTTGTTTAGGCAAATTACTATGTGTCTAGGATTTAGTCTTCTCATTTGTTGTCTTGCAGGGGTTCTCTGAATCTCTTGTGTTTGAATGGTCGCATCACTGATGAGATGAGGGAAGTTTTCTTGAATAAGTTCATGGAATGTTTGTTCCAGGGTGGTCTGCCTTTCTCTCTGCCTCAGGAAGTTCAATTACTCTTAGGTTCAGCCTCTTGAAATAATTGCTCATCTCTTGAAGGTTGTGTTCTGTTTTTATAAGCTTCTTTTCTATGCTTTTGATAATTTGGGTTAGTTCTATATTTTGATCCTCAAGTTCTGAAATTCTTTCTTCTGTTTGGCTAATTCTGCTTTCCATCTTATCAGTTTGTTAGTTATTTCTATCACAGTATTCTTTACTGCTGTTATCTCAGTTATCAACTCCTTCCTATTTTCCTCTTGTCTTTCCTCTTTATTCTTTCTATTAATACCTAGGTTTGTGGTTTGAGACCAGTCATTCTGGGGCTTCTTCATTGTTTATTATCCAAAGTCTGTTTTCTCAGTGTCTGCCCTCCCAGGGGTCTGTGTGAGACCCATATTCTTCTTTTGATTTTTCTTCATTTGTGTAGATTCCCCCCCCCCACACACACACACACATACACTTTTTTCCCCTCTTCTTTAATTATGTTGTTCAGGGATAGTGGGGTTGCTTTTACTTCTGTTTGCTCAATCTCCTATCCTTCCCTATGTGTATCCTCTGCCTTTGTTCAATTCTGAAGCTGGACTGTGGGTTGGGGGTAGTACATTTTTGCAGTTTTGAGATTTAATTGAGCTATAATTCAAAATCTATCTGCAGATCACAGTATCCACTGAAAGGTATACAGGCACCCTGGAACCCATTTCCCACTGCCGTGGACATATAGGTTCATTTCTTGAAAGCAAAATGAAGTAAGAAAAATGAAAAGAATGGAAAAAGGAAGGAAGGGGTCAAGAGGAAGGTGGAGAGAGAGAAGAGTAAGAGGGAAAACAGAGAGACATATCAACTAACAAATGAAAACAGACACAAAGACAAAAAAGAGTAAAAAAACTAAAACCTACTATCATACAAACACACAAATCAATAAAAACTTCCCTATTGATGTATTCTTCCCATACACAAACAGGAAGTCTAAAGAAAAAAATCAGTAAAATAATAGAAACAAAGCAAGTATGAAAACTTTATCAAAAACAGAAAGAGAGAAAAAGACTAAAACAAAAATGAGCAAAACAAACAGACAAAAAATAAAAATAAGGTACCCAACTCATTCTGAGGTCATTCCTGTAAGTCCAATGTCCTTTCAGCTCTGATCTCTAGCACTCAGTGCAGGCTGATTTGGTTGCTCTCAGCACAGATTGACAGGGCTGCTCACACCTTGGGTCAGATGCCCCAGGCCTACAGTGGAAGGAGGATGGATCAGATATGGACTCACCCAGCTCACTGTCTGTCAAGCCTATCACTCAGATCTGACCTGTCTGTGTCTGATCCAGCATGGGGGAGGGGCTTCTGTCTCTTCCAGTTTTGATGAGATTACCTTAGGTCACAATTTGGAGGCTGGGCAGAGCTGGGTGGAGCTGGGAGGGTCAATACAGGTCTTGCCTGGTCCTACCACAACAGGTGATGACGTGGGCCAGGCTCCAGGTAATGAGAATCAGCTGAACTCAAGCAGGCTATTCTCAGGAGAGTCCTGTGAACATCAGATGATCTTGAGTACTCACGACTCCAATCTCAGGGTGGTGGGGGCTTGTGGTGACCTTCAGAAGGGGGTCCCAGTGCAAAAACCCGAGTTTTCTTTCAGATGAACTGTCACTCACCCACCAGCACATGCCTACTCATGCAGAGAGTCTTTATGGACACTTGCTTTTGTGGAGACTCTCACAAACTGACCTGTTTGGTCACCATATTGTCAGCATCCCCCGAGAGGTGCCCGGCATCACCTGGGCAACTGACTCTGTGTGCTCACCCAGAGTTTCTCAGGCCCAATGCGTTGCCATTACATCAGTCACTGCTCACTCAGAGCGTCCTGGCACTGGGTTAGCATGCATCGAGGTGAGCGTGCCCCCAGATGACCATGGGGTGGGGCACAGCTCAAGAGGGAGGGAGACAATTTATCACCATGTATGAGGGCTCACAGGGAGGAGGTGGGCCTGACTTCCATTTTCTAAAATGTTGTTTGCTATTACTATTTGATAAATAATCTACATTATATGCTTTTATTTTGCTTAAAAATTTTATTACAAATAATTTTCAATGATGCCAGGAACTTTGTCAACATACAGTGAAACATATTTATGTTTTATTTTGCTAATATGAGATGTATTGATAGCAGTATTCTTATTAATGAGCTAACTTCATTTTTATGAAACTCTTACTTTGTCATAACATATGTTCTTAATATATTGTTACAGTATTATATGATAGTATAGCTGAACACATATTATATTTGATATCGGAATAAGCTTTAACCATAACTTTTCATGTAGTAATATATTTATTTTGCAAAATGAGTAAAAAAAATTTATATTTGTTTCATGTCCTATTTTGTGTTATCATTAGAATTACCATCTAACGTTTAGACAGAAATTAAGTATACACATATCTTTACATAATTCCTTTTTTATTGTTGTTATTTTTGATGGTAGATATTTTTATTCTTTTTCTAGACTGATGAATGCATTCAAGTTTCCTGTTCATTTTTTTAATCAGTCGAGATAGGTATTTTACAAGAAAAACATTGTATATTATTATATTCTTAAAATCATTGAAATAGAGCTTCAATTTTAAAGTATTTTATGTAGAGTTGTTTGTTTGTTTTAGCTGTAGCCTATTGTTAATTTCATTCTACAGTTGTAGATTTCAATGGATGATTGTCAAATAGAGAGTACATGACCCGAAACATAGATTATCTATACTCCGACTCTTTACAGAAAATATTCACTGACACTTGTTAAAAGAAATATGTAGAAACTTTAATCATTATTGCTTTATTGTATTTCATTTAGTTTCTTTCACTTGAAATTTCCAGGTATATCATAATAGCCAATACATTTATTATGTGTTTTCTTGATCCTAATTATACAATATTTCATTTTCTCTTTTTAAAATTAAGCATTCTATTCATTTGTCTCAACAATTGTTCCACTTTTTTTTTTAACCCAATTATACACATCAAAAACCTGGATGTCTGTTTAGATACTTTCTTCTCCTATACACAACAGCCATGCTAATAAAAATATTGTGAAAAAATGTAATTCCTTTTTTTTTTTGGAGTTGGAGTCTCACTCTGTCACCCAGGTTAGAGTGAAGTGGTGCAGTCACAGCCACCCCAGCATCGACCTACTGGACTCTGGCAACCCTTTTGCCTCAGCCTTCCAAGTAGCCAGAACTACAGGTGTGTGCTAACATGGTCAGCTAATTTTTTGATTTATTGTAGAGACGAGGTCTCACCATGTTGCCCAGGCTTGTCTTGAACCCGTGGGCTCAGGCAATCCTCTCGCCTCAGCCTCCCAAGCTGGGATTACAGGCTTGAGCCATTGTGCCCGGCCTAAATTTGATTCCTTTTAACAAATATATTTTGAGATTTGAAGTGGTTACTATATAATGGCCAATCTATAACTGATACACCATTACACTGCTAGCGCAATCCAAGTCTTTGCACATTCAGATTCTCTAACTCTTCAGTTTTGTTTTATGTTTCTTCCTTCGTCCAGGCACAGCCTTTTTCCTCCAGTTTCCTCCAGTAGTGCACAACTAGTCTTTGCCACATTTGAAAACATTCCATTACATTAACAAAATGAAACATTCCATGCAGAATGTTTCTTTCTCCTAGAAAGCCCATACTTCTGTCCAACTCATTGTTCAAACATTATTGAAAGCATTAGTTCCTCAGAATAGATTATTTCTTACTGCAAAACACACTTGCTTTTTACTTTTTTGTGTAAAATATTATACATTCCTTAGGTAGTATTTATCACAGAGATTATGTAATTGGGAGATTTTCTGTCATGTCTCTCTGCTCACTTCAATGCAAGCTCCATGATGTCAGAAATCAAACTGCTTAACAAATACCCAAAACACAACCAAGAGCACATAAGCACCTTGTACAAAGTGGACACCAAAATGATATTTTGATCAAATGCTACTGATTTACATATAAAACATATAGAAAAAGCATTATGTATAAAAGTAAACAACAATAAATACTTAATTGTGGGAATATGGCAGAGTAGAAAGCACCAGGTTCTAGTTTCCTTATCTTTACAACAATACCTTTGCCAGGATGTGTTTAATATATCTATTTTGGAGCTCTAAAGTCTATTCAAGGCTTGTAACTTCAAGGGGAAGTCTTGAGTAAGTAAACTCTGGTAAACTTTGGTCAATTTCAGCACTCAGTACAGTAGCAACTACCTACCTTCCACCCTCAGGTTATAGCAGGCAGCTGTGCACATGTTCTTACAGTAGCTTGCAGAAGCCAGAGTGGAACAAAATTATAAATATTAAGGCTCTACGCACTGATCATCTGACCATAGAGGTTCAGAGAAAGAGGCAGATGGTTCTTTTTTTGCACTTGCTCCCATTGTTGTAAACCTCTCTCCCTCCAGCTAAAATGATTTTCAGATTATTTAAAGATCTGGCACCCTTTAAAAAATTTGCTGTTTATTTTTCTCTACTTCCCCTTTTTGGAGCCATACATTAAAGAGAAGAACATTTAAAAGCAATCACACATATGACAAAAATTAAAGTATCACACTTGCCCAGGAAAAGGTACCAGTACAGTCTCAGAAGACATGTGAGAAGACTTTAAGCTTACAACACAAGCTAATTCTTAGCACAGAGACAGCTTAGACCAATAAAAATAAACAAATAAATAAACAAACTTATAAATATGAGAAACAGCAACCCCAAGGAAAGAACGATAGTTCATTTTTTTTAGTTACCCTATTAGCAGTTTCAAATATACAGTTAACAAAATCAGAAGACATAAAAAAAAAATAAAATAAAGCATGGCCTAGTCAAAGAAAAAATAAATCAACAGAAACTATTCCTAAAAATAACTGGCTGCAGATCTAGACATCTTAAAACAGCTGTTTTAAAATGTATAAAGAAGTAAAGGAATATACGCAGAGAGACAAGTAAACAAGGTAAACAAAATGAATACATCATTAAAGAAATAGAAAATATAAAAAGAAATCAGAAAGAAAATTTGGGGATAAAAAGTACACTACCTGAAATGAAAAACTTACTAGAAGAATTAAAAGACAGATTTGAGCAGGTATAAGAGAGAGTCAATAAACTAGAAGACAGGACAATGTACATTGTTGACATTGAGAAATAAAGATAAAATAAAATAAAAAGCTTAAGAAAAGTGAGCAGAGCCCAAGAGTCTTATGGGATACCACTTAGCAAACTAAAATATGAATTTGGGGAATTCCTACAGAAGAAGAAAAAGAAAAGTGAATAAAGAGATATTGTGAGTTTGTTTTCTGACCACTGCCTGAAAGCAAATATTGCAATAAAGCAAGTCACATAAATTCTTTGGTTTCACAGTACACATAAAAATTATATTTATATAATACTATAGTATATTAAGTGTGCAATAGCTTTATGTCTAAAATACAATGTATATACCTTATTACTAAAAATTGCTAACAATGATATGAGACTTTAGCAAGTTGTAACATTTTAGCTGGTGGAAAAACTTGCCTCAATGTTAATGGAATCTAACTTATCAGAGTGGTGGTTTCTAAATTGAAGTGGTTGTAAAGATTGCATAAAATAGGATGATAATAAAATATACTTCATTGAATAATTCTTTCTTTTACAAAAGATTTCTCTATAGTCTGCTATGCTGCTTTATAGTATTTTACCTGCAGCAGAATTTCTTTCAAATTTGGAGTCACTCAGATTCTGTTGTCTTTGCTTTATCAACTACGTTTATATGATATTCTAAATCATTTTGTTGTCATTTGACCAATGTTCACAGAATTTTTACCAGGAGTAGATTTTATCTAAAAAAAAAAATCACTTACTTTGCTCAATCATAGAAAGCAACTTCCCATTCATTCAAGTTATATCATGAGATTTTAGTAAATCAGTTATATCTTCAGGTTCCAATTATAATACTACCTCTCTTGCTATTTTTTATATCTACAATTACTTCCTTCACTAAAGTCTTGAAGATTCAGAGTCGTTCATGAAGGCTGAAATCAACTTCTTTCAAAGTTTTGCTAATGTTGATACTTTGACCTCCTTCTGTGAATCATGAAGGTTCTTAATGGCATCTAGAACGGTTAATTATTCCCAGGAGTTTTTATCAATTCATTTTAACCAGATCCATCTGAAGAATTACCATCTATGGCAGCTGTAGCATTATAAAATATACTTCTGAAATACTAAGATATGAAAGCCAAAACAGTTTCTTGATCAATGAGTTGCAGAATAAATGCTGTGTCCACAGGCGTGCAAATGTTAACCCACATGTATATCACCATCAGAGAGCTTAGATGACTAGGTGCATTGATACTGAGGAGTATCATTTTGAAAAAAATCTTTATTTTCCCTGAGAAATAGATCCCCACAGAGGCTTTAAAATGTTCTATAACCAGGTGTACCAGCAACCAGGCTTTGGTGTTCCATTTATAAAGCATGGGCAGAGTACGCTTAGCATAGTCCTTGCGGGCACTAGAATTTTTGTTTTCATCTTAATAATGCATGCAATTTATTAACTCAACATATCCAAATATTATCATATCAATCTCATCATATAAAATTACTTAGATATTTTCACATATTTTTTATACACAGTCTTTGAAATCCAGTGTGTATTTTATACTTCTGCTCAATCTCCATTCAGACTAACCACATTTCTTTTATTTATTTATTTTTTAAAGGTGTGGAGTACAATTCAGGATTAGTGAAATAAGCGGCCATCATACAGGTAAAGTTTTGGCCTCCCTTTGGTCCCTACTTCATCTGGTTTGAGATCAGGCACCCTTACTAATGTTGTGAAACCCCTCCCCCCATCAGTGTCACACTACTGCCAAATCCTTCCTTTTTTTTTTTTCAATTGCATATTGTGATTTCTTATTTATTTATTTGTTTATTTTTTATTATGAAGTTGTGGGGTACAGTTAAGGATTAGGTATACAATTGCATTTCATTCAGGCACCCTATTGATATGGGGTGTTTCCCGTTCCCAGACACATATTTGCTACTGTTAATCCCATCTCCCCCCCCCGATAGTTTCCCAGTATTGTCAGTCATTTTCTTATAGTATTGCATTGGATGTTAAAGGTCCATTATATGAGTGAGAACATCTGATACTCAGATCTTTGTTTCTGTGAGAGGTCACTCAGTATTATAGACTCTAGTTCCATCCAGGTTGCTGCAAAATTCATGATTTTGTTCTTTTTTATGACTGCGTAGTATTCCATCGTGTATGTGTACCACTTTTTTTAATCCAGTCCTCTTTTGACGGGCAGCATGGTTGTTTTCAGGTTCTTGCTATTGTGAACAATGCTGCGATAAACATGCCTGTGCAGGTATCTTTTTTATAGAGTGATTTGTGCTCTTCAGGATATATTCCCAGTAGGGGGATTGCAGGGTCGTATGGGAGGTTGGTATTTAGAGCTTTTAGGAATCGCCACACTGCTTTCCACAGAGGTTGCACTAGTTTATACTCCCACCCACAGTGTAGAAGTGTTCCCTTTTTGCCACACCCTCTCCAGCAGCTGTTATTTTTTGAGTTGTTGATAATTGCCATTCTGACTGGAGTTAGGTGGTATCTCAGTGTGGTTTTGATTTGCATCTCCCTGATGATTAGTGAGGTTGAACACTTCTTCATGTGTTTGTTGGCTGCTCGGATGTCTTCCTTTGTGATGTGTCTGTTCATATCTTTTGCCCATTTTATAATGGGGTTGTTGGTTTTTTTTCTTTTCAGCATGTTTAGTTCCTTGTAGATCCAGGATGTTAAGCCTTTGTCAGACCTAGAGTTGGCAAATACTTTTTCCCAGTCTGTAGGCTGTCTCCCTGCTTTCTTGATGGTTTTTTTGGCTTTGCAGAAGCCTGTCAGTTTAATAAGGTCCCACTTGTCTATCTTCTCTCTTATGAGCTGTGGGTTTCGAGTTTTGTTCAGGAATTGGATGCCAGTTCCGATTTCCATGAGGGTATTTCCTTCATTTTCAAAGGTTCTTATGGTTTGAGGTTTTACATTTAGGTCTCTGATCCATTTGGAGTTAACCTTTGTGTATGGGGATAGATAGGGGTCCTGTTTCAATCTTCTGCATGTGGTTAGCCAGTTTTCCCAGCACCATTTACTGAATAGGTTCTCCTCTCCCCAGTGGTAGGTAGTGGAGGCTTTGTCAAAGATGAGTTGGTTGAGAAATTCAGGTTTTGCTTCTGGAATCTCAATTCTATTCCATTGATCTATATGCCTGTTCCTATACCAATACCAAGCGGTTTTGATGATTGTAGCTTTATAGTAAAGTTTGAAGTCTGGTAATGTGATACCACCTGCTTTGTTTTTTTTGCTGAGGATTGTTCTGGCTATTCTTGGACGTTTGTGTTTCCATATGAATTCCTGTGTTGTTTTTTCTAGGTTTGAGAAGAATGTTGCTGGTAATTTGATGGGTATTGCATTGAATTTGCAGATTGCCTTAGGTAAGATGGACATCTTCATAATGTTGATTCTTCTGATCCATGAACATGGGATATTTTTCCACTTGTTTGTGTCATCTTTGATTTCTTTGAGCAGTGTTTTGTAGTTTTCCTTGTAATGGTCTTTCATGTTTCTGGTTAGGAAGATGCCAAGGTATTTCATTTTTTGTGTAGCTATTGTGAATGGAATTGTGTTTTTCATTTGGGTTTCTGTTTGTTTATTATTGGTGTAGAGAAATGCAATTGTCTTTTGTACATTTATTTTGTATCCTGAGACTTTGCCAAAGGCCTTTATCAGTGTAAGGAGGTTTTTGACAGATTCTCTTGGGATTTCAAGGTACACAATCATATCATCTGCAAAGAGAGATAACTTGACTTCCTCTTTTCTTATTCAGATACCCCTGATTGCCTTCTCTTCTCTGATTGCTCTAGCCAGGACTTCCAATACTATGTTGAACAGGAGGGGTGAGAGTGGGCATTCTTGTCTTGTTCCAGTTTTCAGGGGAAATAGTTCTAATTTTTGTCCATTTAGGAGTATGCTGGCTGTGGGTTTCTTGTAGATGGCTTTTACTATTTTGAGGTATGTTCCACATATGCCTAGATGTTCAAGGGTTTTTATCAAGAAGGTGTGCTGGATTTTATCAAAAGCTTTTTCTGCTTCTAATGATATAATCATGTGGCTTTTGTTTTGACATCTGTTGATGTATTTAATTACATTTATGGTTTTACAAATGGTGAACCAGCCTTGCATCCCAGGAATGAAGACTACTTGGTCATGATGGATGATTTTTGAGATGTGTTGCTGAATCCGGTTTGCTAGGATCT